>NC_141886.1:3895000-4195000 GCF_030686135.1 Camelina sativa | reverse complement strand
AAATGACACTTTTGCAAGGAAGTATATTATATATTTTCCAATATGCATGCATATGAGAAGGAAAAAAGTTTGATAATTGCATATATAAAGCATAATTATAAAAAGCACATGGTCGGTTTATCGTTTATTTTTATTTCATAATTTGTCTGTAGTGATTACAAATTTATCGGAGCACTATGAATGGATCGATAATTTTTTTTTTTTTTTTGTCAACCGAAGGGACAAACTCTTTTATATTTTTCTGGTCTTATATATGATTGATAATTCAAAATAATGGACAGTTTCTCAATCCCACTTGCAGATTATAACCGTGAATTTTAGGTATGGACCGTATGGTTGTTGGCCACTATACTACAATAGTATACTTACATATTTGGCAAAACAATCGTGTTTTTTTTTCCTTTTCAAACTTACAAAAAAACTAATGTGGATTCCTTGCGTCTCCGATTATAATTTTTATTTTGTTTAATAACTTTTGAGTTAATTGATATTTGGTTAGAAAAGTGAAAAAAAGTTGTAAGAAACGCAAGTTTTTTTTAGCCGCCCTTGGTTTTTGTTGTACAAGACAAGTCCTTTTAGTTACATACAACAAAAGAGTTAAAAATCGTTAATTAACTAACAAAGTGATAAACAATAAAAAGACCCAAAACAGTGGTAAACCGCAAAAAAAAAAAAAAAAAAAAAACACCCTAACTAAGTGATACTGACTCAAAACTTTTTTTTACAACAAGTTGTATCCTCTTTGTTTAGACTTTCAACTTGGATTAGGTGACATGGCACCATCCAACCATCCATAGAAGAGTCAATGAAAAGAGTCACTAGAGACCTCCATCAATTTCTTATTAAACTCTTGCAGAAAAAAGAAATTATATTGTCGACAAAAAAAAAGTTCAACTTTTATAATTATCTCGGGCTTATTACATAGAGAGAGTGAGGTGAAATAAAAGCGTGTTATATTTTTTAAAAAAGAAGGCACTAACAAAAGAGTTTGTGGCTGCTGAAATTCTTCAAACTGATTATGATGTTGATGTTCTGCTTCTTCTGACACAATTTCTCTCTCTCTCTCTCTCTCTCTTCTCTTTTCTTCTTCTTCGTCTCCGGCCTAAAAACAACAAACTTCACAGATGTGGTCAGATAGCTCGAGTTAAGGCTTAAGCTTTTTTTTCAAACCCTTGTTTTAAATTCCAGCTCTTTTGGTGTTGTTTCGCTTGAGTCTTCTGGAGGTAACTGAATCAGCTTCAATCTCCGATCTTTTAATCGATTCCAAGTTTCTTCACAGCTTGGGAGGGGACGATTTGACATGAACTCTTGAGTCTTGTCTCTAAATCGTTTCCCGTAAAGTTGTTTTTTTTTTCTTCTTCTTGATGATATACATGGATTCTTTGAGGTGATGATGGTGTCAACAAAAGCTTACTCCTTTTTTTTCTTCTCAAGATTTGTGTGTAATTAGAAATTAGGGTTTTTTTTGGTTGGTTAGATTTGGGAGGAGAATTAGATCATCTGGGTTTAGGTAGTTTTGTTGATAACGACGATAAATAAATTCTGAGTAATAGTAGATATGACTATAATGGAAGAGAAGCAGAACAGTCCTGTGGGGGAGAAGCAACAGAGCTTTAATGGTATTATGTTAAACCAAACACAAGAGAAGCAGACAAAGTCAATGGAGAAACAACAGAGTTTCCGATGTGTGGTTGAGAATCAACCGAGAAAGGCCAGAGCTTTAGAGAAACAAGTGAGTTTCCAAGGTGTTAATGTAGAGAATTATCAGCAAAGCAGACTCGGGAGATCAATGGAGAAGCAACAGAGTTTTCGAGGTGTCAACAACGTTGAGAATAATAATCATAAACGTGGTGTTATGGAGAAGCTACCTAGTTTTGGCAAAGCAACAATGGAGAGGCAGAAGAGTTTCCGTGGTGGGTTTTTAGAGAAGCAGAAGAGCTTCCGTGTGGTTATGGAGAGGCAATTGAGTTTTATAGGTGAGAGGAGGAAGAAGACTGAATCACCTGGTAAAAGAGGAGACTCTTCTCTTCATATCGCTGCTCGAACTGGGAACTTAAGTAAGGTTAAAGAACTGATTCGAGGTTGTGGGGATGAGTTGAAAGAGTTGTTGTCAAAGCAGAATCTTGAAGGAGAGACTCCTCTTTATACTGCAGCTGAAAATGGGCATTCGGTTGTTGTTGAGGAGATGTTGACGCATATGGACCTTGAGACTGCTTCCATTGCTGCTAGAAACGGGTTTGATCCATTCCATGTTGCAGCCAAACAAGGCCATCTCGGTATAAAGATTTTTTTTACTATTTTCAAATCTTTTCCATTCTTAATGTATTGTTCTCTTACTTGGCTTGTCTTTATTTTGCAGAGGTGTTGAAAATACTGTTGGAGGCATTCCCAAATTTGGCAATGACAACGGATTTATCATGTACAACTGCCTTACACACAGCTGCAACACAAGGACACATTGATGTGGTGAATCTTCTTTTGGAGACAGACTCTAATCTGGCTAAGATTGCTAAGAACAACGGTAAAACTGCGCTTCACTCTGCAGCAAGGATGGGTCATGTGGAAGTTGTTAAATCTCTGATAGGTAATGATCCAAGCATTGGGTTTAGAACCGATAAGAAAGGGCAAACTGCTCTTCACATGGCTGTGAAAGGTCAAAATGATGGGATTGTTGTGGAGTTGGTGAAACCTGATGTTGCGGTTTTGAGCGTTGAGGATAATAAAGGAAATACGCCATTGCACATTGCCACAAACAAGGGGCGTATTAAGGTAATGGCTCTTTACTTTTCTCAACTGTAATGATCCTTTTTTAGTTCTCATGTAAACTGTTAATTGACTTCTCTGCAGATAGTGCGGTGTTTGGTATCTTTTGAAGGCATTAACCTCAATCCTATAAACAAAGCTGGAGATACACCACTAGATATCGCTGAGAAAATAGGAAACGCAGAGCTTGTGTCAGTTCTGAAGGAAGCAGGAGCCGCTACAGCTAAAGATCTCGGAAAGCCTCAAAACCCAGCTAAGCAACTAAAGCAAACAGTCAGCGACATCAAGCACGAGGTACAATCTCAGCTCCAGCAATCCAGACAAACAGGTGTAAGAGTCCAGAAGATAGCAAAAAGACTCAAGAAACTTCACATTAGCGGTCTAAACAACGCTATAAACTCAGCAACTGTGGTGGCTGTACTTATTGCCACGGTGGCTTTTGCAGCAATCTTCACAATACCCGGTCAGTACGAAGAGGACCGGTCGAAAGGATCATTGCTAGGACAAGCTCATATAGCAAACAAAGCACCGTTTCTGGTCTTCTTCATCTTTGACAGCTTGGCATTGTTTATATCCCTAGCTGTTGTTGTGGTGCAGACTTCGGTTGTTGTGATTGAGCAGAAGGCAAAGAAGAAGCTTGTGTTTGTGATCAACAAGCTCATGTGGTGTGCTTGTTTGTTCATATCCATTGCCTTTGTTTCTCTCTCTTATATTGTTGTTGGCAAACAGGAGATTTGGTTGGCTGTGTGTGCCACTGTTATCGGCGGCACGATTATGTTGACTACGATTGGTGCGATGTGCTATTGTGTGGTCATGCATAGGATGGAGGAGTCTAAATTGAGGGGCATAAGGAAAGAGAGAAGCAAGTCTCAGTCTTTCTCTATGTCTCGTATGCCGTCTGATTCAGATATTCTAAATGGTGAATACAATAAGAGAATGTATGCCCTCTGATTTGTAGAGAATTTGGACAATGAGATCTCCCCACAATGTAAGAATAACCAATATATACTTGTATTTTTGTACCTGTAAGTCATTGCTATTTGAGCTTCTCGACTAGAATAACAGATCTGTTATGAGTTCATTTAGCTGTGTAATGTCTTCCTTTCGAGAGAGAGACAAAGAGAGAGAAGTTCACAGTACCATGAAGAACAATCTTAAAGCAATCTGCTCTGCAATCCGATGAATCAAAGAATGAAAATGAAGAAACTATAACTGAATGTAACCCGAATCCTTAGTTGTGAATATAAGAATTTTAATCTCCTAGTGGGTCTGTTAGCAATTCTTTTGATGGCATCACAGTTCTGTTCCTAAGATCTAGCTATAGTTGTGATGTAACAGGAATCATCATCAACCACGTCTGGTGGAGTCATCGGTTCTGTGTCTGGTGCTTCCACCGCGGTTAGACTCTGTCTGGTAACGAGTGGAACCCTCTAGATTCTTTGTCATGCTGGTCGTTTTAGAATGAACAATACTAAGGGATTTGGCAGCTGACGAGCAGTGACGGACTTTGATAGAGTGGCTTGTTGTTCTGGTCGAGCAGCTTCCCTGAACGATTATGATCAGGGTCACTTCTTTGTCAGAACTGTCTTCACAAAATGGGTTTTGTTGGATGCCATCAATGGACTCGTCTGAGGTGTTAAAGTCTTCATGATGAACCTTCACCTGCAGTGAAGCATCTGGTTTTATAATCCCAGCTCCTGGAGAAACCTAGAGATTTTTGTAATTAATATTATTAAATCTTGTCAACTGGTATAGTGAAAACAGCAAATCATTGGTATAGAAGGAGAATAATAACCTCGAGCCAGCGAGGGAGACCAAAGGTGCCTCTATTCTCGGGTTCCTCTCCATCCTCTCTAACGAGAGTTTGACCCTTACAGACGATGTTGAAGATGGCTCTACTAGAGTTTGAAGTGTTTCTGATTGTAAAGATGAATGTGTCCTGACTATAAAGAAGAATGTTGTTGGTGCTCACTGATGTTTCTGGAACCAATTTTAGTTCCTCGAACATGGATCTGAGTTTCTCATTGGACCTTACTATTTTCCCTAACTCTTGTCTTCGCACAGATTTATCGGTGTGCGCTATGTTAGCATGAATTTTGCACCGCACGGGTTTGTGATCACTCTCAGTCACATCCATACAAGCTTCATACCTGCAAACACAATGCATAGGAGGAGGGTGTTGAGAAAGAGGGAAGGGGAAAGAAAAGAGAGTAAGGATCGTGGGATGGAACATTACATTATAGTAGCCGCAACTACAGGACACTGCAAACTGCACTCCGAATATGTGAGTGATTGGTTGTCTCTATATATAACTCTGTCACACCATGCGGGTATTCGCTTTTTCTCCCCTGAATCATACCCTGGAGATAGGAGCAGCATAGAATTCAATTACATTTTCCAAATCTTTCTCTTCCTACAAGCTTGTTTCGTTAGTGAGAAATCAGGAGAAATTTGCAGAGTATATTTCAAATCTATCATTTACCTCCAAGACCTGGTTTATTCTTTTCAAATTTGTAAGTCGGCGGGAAGGTGATTAACGCCTCACGCATTCCTTGGAACACTTTTCCCTCATTCATCTCTTGCCTAAGTTGGTCTTTCTCTCTAAGCCAATCAAAAGATCGGTGCGAAATGAAGTCTCTCGCTTCATCATAAGTTATACCAAACAACCTATAATTGAAGTCACCGAAAAATGCAACCAGATCTGCTGCTACTAAATCAGACTTCTCTTCTTCACTGCTGATGTTTGTATTCTAGGAAAGAAAAGAAAACGAACAATAACATTAGCAAGGGACAAACAACAGGAGCTTGAGACCAAGATTGTGAACCAAAATTATAAATGCTGTTAGTTATAGTAAGTTCTTACAGTGTTATTCTTTAGCGCTTGAGCAGAAGTTGACGCACCAGCTGCAAGAGAGAGGGCCCATGGCAAGCCAGAAGAATAAAGCAGCCAAAATAAGTACGTGGAGAAGCCAAGAGAGCAAGACAAAAACAGGTACGGTACTATACCAGCTGCAGCAGTATATACACTTTGTCCTTTAGAGAAGACCATTGACCGATATATGTGATTGAAATCCGCGTTTCTCCGAGTAACTGCCTCCAGGTGAGCAGCCAAGTGACAGTTCACAAAGCACATAATTCTGTCATAAACTCTGATTCTCAAACCCACACCTCCCTGTTTTTGACAATGTAGGAACAATAATATGTGAGCAATGAGATCAACAATGATGACTCATTTTCATCGGAGGTTAGCCATCAAAATCCATTATCATTGATTATTGGATCATACATCAGACTAAATAATTTGGTGTTCTACAGAAGTACAGATCCAAGTGAAAGACAGCTGTAAAGACAAACCTTGTTGCCAATGGCGCGGCCAAAGCCACATGGAACTGCTGCGACATCAAGATCTCCGACATGTGTTCTTATACTCTTCCTCACCCTAAGAAAGTTATAAGACATGATGTGACAAAAGATGATTAACCTGGAATATATGATTTAACTTTACACTCTTAAGACAGGTTAAAAGACTTCAAGTGCTATGTAAGGAAAGAAATGACTGTTATCTGGTCCACCTGCAATCACTCGAGAAACCAAATAATGTAACTCATCTAATATGACTTTTTTTTTTGCCTACCAAAGAGATATTAGCAGTCCTGCTAACTGCCTTGAACCCATACGTTCAAAAGTATTTCTCTCATCCAGGGCATTTCCAATTGCATCAAGCCACCATTGGCCCACGGCACTTCCTTCAACCCCTACCTACAACCGAAACACCAATATGAGCTGACTTAAAATATGTAGACAAACAGCATTGTCCCAATATTAAGCATATTGAATCCGCATGCAACATTTTAATCATTTTAGTGAAGACAGTTTTTCTCAATAACTAGTGATCTTAGGTAGTACTGGACCAGTTTTGCGTGCTGCAGTTGGGTTAATGATCTGGTCAACCGGTTTCGATTTAAGAAAAATAGTCATGAGTAACTGTAAGAAATGGAGTTACCGTTTCCTTAGCAGTGGACATGGCTAGGAAACCAGCCCCCATATCCACCTCTTGCAACCCAATAGCAACAATGCCGACATCTGAAACAGCAGAACTCAACCAAGAGACAAGCGCCCCACGTGAGGCCCGCCCTTCACCAACATTCCAGGTACCAACCAAGATTTTAACACTGTCTTGTCGAGCATAGGACATTTCCTTTTGAGAGAGTTCCGTTCGGATTACGCTGTCCAGAGGTCCTGGAGATGTCACATACCATCCTCTTACACCACCATGAGTTGCTAAGCTAAAAATGAAACCACCACCTGCTGCTAGCTTTATCACAGGTTCATTGTGTGAAACCCAGCTTGCAATTAGCTTTCCACCAAGATCCAAGACCTGGATGTAACCACTTGCATAACCCACATATATTCGATCACCAAAAGTGCAAAAGCACAGAACAGCCTGCTGATGATGATTCACCTCCCGCAAACGGTTTCCATTTCCGTCCCACTGAGCAATTACGCCATTCATGCTTCCAGTCCAAATTGATCCATCTGCTGCTATCGCAATAGCTTCTACTTTCCTAGTGTCTTCTGCAAAAGCTCCTGTACTTCTAGTGGCTGCTCGACGAACAGCTCCTGCAGCTCCCATTATGGCATGGCGCGATCGTTGCAGAAACCCCTGCGACTTTTCCTTTTTTGGTGCAGAGAAGAACTTCACTTTCGTTTCTTCAACTTGTTGACCTTGCGTTGGTGGCATGTCCACACGATTTTCGACTTGGCCATCAATATTAAAAACTTTCACAAGCTCTTTATTCTGGGCATCCCTGCACAGATAGATCTCTTTGAATAATCATAATAGAACCACAACAGAGAAAGTTCCAGTATTGAAGACTATTGCATGTCATTATTTCAGAGGGAAAAAAAGCCTACCAGATTGAGAATGATAGGTGCTGCACAGCCCACACTTTAGCTCTTACTGTATCAACTAACAAAAACTTGACATCTGATGAAGATATGCTGCATGTACCATTGACAGTAACTTGGCTCCTCAGGTCAATGCCAGACCTCTCCACTAACAATGCAGCCATATGCTTCTCCTCCGGCTTAAGCACCAGAGACTTCTCTAAAGAATCCAACGTCCATATTTTTATCAATCCGCCATCAGAACATGACCACATATCACCTGAAACATAAACAAGAAGAGACCAAAAAGATTGGAGAATCCAAATACGAACCATCAAAAACTAGATTAACTCTCTAGAATCAGAGAACACTAACCATATGAGCTAATGACAATATAATTCACAGGACCACGATGAGCTTGCCACGAGAGTCGTTCCTTGAAAGGCTTTGAATCATCCGCAGTAGTCGTACTCGGCTGATCCATTTTCCAGGCCCTAATTTTGCCATCCTTGTGGCCAGTCCACACAAGCCTATTGCCGTGGTCAATCATCAAACACAAAGCAGGCGAGGTCGGAACAGATTCATGAAACGGTGCTGTATCCTCATCCCCTCGACGTACCTGCCCACCAAGGCCACAACCAACCTCGTATGCTTCCTCCAAGTTCCAGAACCTCACGCCGTTCTCTTGTCCCGCCCATAGCTGACTTTCTGTGCAAGCAATGTTTCTGAGAAACTTTCCCGTCTGTGTCTCTCTTAACGGATGCGGTCGGAGCTCAAGACATGGCGGCCGTCCAGGATTCACCGCAGCACGCACCGGCACTTTGAATACGTCAATGCCGCCTCCTGCGCTGATGAATTCCGGAAGGGACTCGATACCATCCTCCCTGCCACCATCATTTCCACCGAGCTGTGATGCTGGTTTGGATGGAGGTGTGACAAAACCGTAATCCTCCCTGTTGCCTCTTTCGCCACCGGTTCTGCCATTGATGCTGACTACTCCTTCGGTGGAGAACTCGCCGGAGGAGTCTAAATATATAGCTTCAGAATCCGACGTTACAGATCTAGAGCCCTCATCAAGGCTATATTTGCGGATCGGGTGGTGCGGCTTCTGTTCACATTGCTCAACATAGGAATGCGTCTTACGAGGAGGCAGCGGATGAGCGGGGACGAGCGATGCCAACGCCTCCCGCTCATCTGCTTCAATGATAACCGAATCCATGGTAGAAGAAGATCAAAAGAACTCACGAAATGAAGAAATTTGGAAACCGGAACGAATCCAACCATGAAGAGGAAATGAGAAGAAGAGATTGAGAGAGAACGAGAGAGAAAGGGAGAAGAGAGCACGTCACAAGAGAGAGAGAAACATGGTGATCAAGTGTTTACGGACGCGAAGTCTCTGCTTCTGTGACTCATATCATGTTCTATAAATAGCAATTTCAGAAGAAAAAAAAACATATATTTGACATTCAAAAGATTGATTACTTCTTCAGTTCATACATTACAAAGATCACAAAGGCTTATGCTTAATTGACACTTACATCGACTAAAGGAATTTGTTCTTGCGAATTATTCACACCATTCAAACAAGGTGGTTTTGCAGCTCCATAATAGAAGAAGGCCATAATTTTTGAAAGCTCATCTGCTGTTCTAATGCCTGAAAATATGTTAAACTGTTGTAAGTACAACAATAAGATTAGAGATTTCGGTACTGAACGGTTTTAGGTATCGAGATAATACCTTTCTCACGGTATAGTATCTTTCCGGCTTTAGTGAAGATGATCTCTGGGAACACAGATACTTGCAATGCAGAGACTAAATCTGTCTCAACCACAGCATCAACAGCAACACACTGGAAGTAATAATGACCCAGGAAGAGGATTAAAGCATAGAACATAACAGACAGCAAAATCCAAGAATGGTTTTGGAAATGGTAAAGAGATGTTCAAAAACTTACCCTTGGTGAAGGAAGTCCACAGCTCCATATTACCTGAATCGCTTTCTCTAATTCTTCCCTGAATTTTTCGTTTT
Organism: Camelina sativa; assembly: GCF_030686135.1. Lineage (NCBI taxonomy): Eukaryota > Viridiplantae > Streptophyta > Magnoliopsida > Brassicales > Brassicaceae > Camelina > Camelina sativa. The sequence goes on along the minus strand of NC_141886.1, from coordinate 4,185,322 downwards.
CCTTTGGCCTGGTATTAGCCAAAACACTTATCAAATTTTAACAACAAAACTAGAGCTACTATATTCCATCTGGAAGTCAACTTTAAGCAAGAAGAGAGAACCAGAACCGTCTATGAATACAATAAAGATTGACACTTTCTAAACACTAAAGTGTGTTGAATACATAAACAAAACAACCTAAATAACAATCAAAATTAGGAATGAAGATAAAATCTAATCAAACAAATGTCAAAAATAGTTCCCAAATGTGTAGCATTTTGAAAAGCACAGGCAAGCATGAGGGTTTGGCAAAGCCAAGTATAACGAAATGAAAGAGACCACTAGCATAAAAAGTTTTGACAGTAAAACAAACTGTTACTACAACACACCTTTTGTAGCGGTTGTGAACAAGAACCATGAGAGGACTGATATCTTTGAACACCGTCTCCTCCCAATCTGCAGTTGTGAGATCTTTAATCGGGCGTATATAGTTATCATCTTGCCAAACAATCTCCTTCTCACTATCATCTCCTTCATCATCGTCATCATCATCATCATCCTTCTTTTCATTCTTAATCGTTATCTTATTAAAGAACTGGTTGAAACTAAACCCCCAACCATCAGCATCCTCAGGCCAATCAGGATCCTCTTCATTCACAACAAGTGGGTAATCAGCAAGAAGCTTTTGCATCTTCCTCCTCTTCTCAACCATATCAATCTCTTCATCTTCTTCGACATCAGGATGCTTATCAATCACATCTCTTATCGTCTTCCTCCATTCCCTCCTCTCTTCCGGATCATCAAGACTCCCTTCAGAGGTATCTTTTTTCACTTCCTCATCTCCCTCATCTTCACTGTCACTATCTTCTTCTTTCTCTCTCCATACCTTCTTCCCAAGTTTATCAACTAACCCAAAAGCTTTCACATTTCTTCTTGACCTCATAACATTCCCCTTCTTTACCACCCCATACGTCAGAGCACAACAAAAAGGTTTCAACTTTAAACAATTTGGAACTCCATGTAATCAAAACTAAAGAGAATTTTGCGATTCGGAGACTAACCGAATAGGAGGAGGAGGAAGCAATCTTCACCGAACCAAAAACGTCAAAACGATGTCTTCTGAAATGGGGAAATGATAATAGGGAAGAGCTAAATCCATTATCTTGAACAGGGCAAGTGAACTGTGTCGAATATGGAAGAATCATTTCTCCTCCTGAGAACAAAATTTAAACACCCAAAGAGAGTTTTGAAGTTCAATTCCAAAATTGAATCGCCCAGACAAAAAAAAAAAAAAAAAAAAAGGACAAGAGGAAGAAGATATAATTTAATAGAAAAAAATCAACAAACCTTGACTTGTGTTGTGGTGGAAACAATGTAAAAGCTTGAATTTTTGCAAGTCGATTTGAAAACTGTATTGGCTTCTGCTTCTTCTTCTTCCCCCAGCAAAACAACAACAAAAACAAAACTTAAAACCCTACAGAAACCTCTGTTCTGTTTGTTAATTGGGATAGAATCGTACAGCAAAATTATATCAAATAAAAGTATGGCACGTCAGACTTTTTTTTTTGTCTTGTTTCGTTATAACCAACGTGTTGAATCAATGCCTATGGTCATGCAATCGAAATAAGTTATAAGCCAATGTATCATACAAACCAAATTTAGGGTTTCTTCTTTTAATTTTCATGTTGCTTGTTAACCTTGATATGGTTCGACGACCAGTTGCTTCTATAAATCTCATTTTTTTTTATCTTTTAGATACAATTCCGTTACCTATATTGATCAGCACGAAACGTTCCTCTCTTTTATAATTCAATGTAAGTAAATGAGAAACAAAACTTGATTTAGGTTACGGACTAGAGCTTCAAATCCAAATGTGTAGTAGTAATACGTAATAAATAAAAATCAACAAACTTGGAGTGTGCCGGCAACAACCTGAAGCTTGAATTTGCCACATGATCGAAAAAAACAATATTTGTTTTGTTTGTGCTTATCTTCCCCAACGAAAATTTAAAGCCTCATGAAACCCCAATTTTGTAAATTGAGATAGAATGGTAGGCCAAAACTCGTCAAATAAAGTCGAAGTGATACGCATTATCCAATAAAAATAGTGATCCAAACTACAACTAAAGGTTCTGTGACATTTTTGTATCTTTTATTTGAAATTTTAATTAGCCAGTACTCCTTCTACTCCTATTTCACAAATAACGTCGTTTTAAAACTTTATTTTTTGTTTCACAAATAACGTCGTTTGTATGTTCAATAGCTATAATATCATTTTATTACCTATCATTTCAATATCATTTTTTAATGTTATTTTTGAAAAAATGATATTGAAAAAAATATACTTTTGAAAATTCCCCTAAATAATATTTAAAAGTAAAAATACTGTTTTACAACTGGTGCATCATTTTGTTGAAAGGCGTATAGTTTATAGAAAAGAGATTCAAAATCTATTGCCTAGCCAAATAAGTAGAGCATTTTCATATCGTCTATCTCCCTTGAGACCAATTACCAAGAGTTGGTCCCTCATATGTTTGTTGATGATTTGAATAAGGCGTAGAGGAGGCTTTGGGTCTCTCCATGTTTCCGTCCATTTCGCTTATGCCAAAGTGTATAGATTGTTGTTTAGAGGCGAACATGTAATTATCAAAGATCAGCTAGTGGAGAAGCGTGTCCTGTAAATTCTCTTTGCAGTGTTTTCCCATATCTCCGAGTTAAAGCTACAAGAGAAAAATAAATGATCCCGTGTTTCTGCAGCGTTATTGCAGAAAACGCACTCCCCAAGTTCGCCTCTAAACCATTGTGCCATCCAATCACTCGTGGAGAGTTTATTACGGATTGCGAGCCAAGTACAGAACGAAAACTTTGGCATTGAATGGGTGAACCAAACACAGTTATACCAGGGGACCTCAACAGCCATGGAGCGAATTTGATTCCAAGTTTCCTTGGTAGAGAAACATGGATGAAACTTGCCATTTTGTCCTTTCCAAAGAACCTCATCATCCATGGAGGTTCTGTTTTCATATTTCAACAAAAGTTCAGCTTCCATTAGAGTATAGTGATGCAGGCGGTGCCTCCTTCGACAACATCTGACCCATGCTTCCGCAACCATCATAGTCTTACTAACCCCCATATCAATGATACCTTTTTCCCCTGCCACATCCATCAGACGCCCCATAGTATACCAATTATCAAACCAAAATGATGTTTGTGAACCATTCCTAACTTCTGTTCTGCGAAAAGGAGATGCAGATTGACGATACTTGAGGATTTTTCTCCATATCCAGGAACCAGCAGTGGTGGATTTGAGACACCAAAAGCTCTCCTGTTTGAGGATAGTGCTTTGCACCCATTTAACCCATAGAGAGTCCCCCGAAAAAACAATTCGCCAGATCAACTTCAGGCAACAAACATCATTCATTTTCTTCAGAGACCTTAAACCCAGTCCTCATTCTTTTTTAGGTTTACAAATGTCCTCCCAAGCAACCTTAGCTTTATGAGGATTTAAATCCGGACCAGACTAGAGGAAAGCAGAGCACAGCCTATCAATCTCTCTAGTACATTGTCTCGGAAGTCGAAAGGCAGAGCACAAAAAGTTACATATACTCCATAGCACTGATTGAATCAGGTTTAAACGACCTGTAAAAGAGAGAAAACAGTCTGTCCAGGAATCTATTTTCTTCTTCAGTTGCTCAATGAGTGGCGAACAATACGATAGAGAGAGACGTTTGATGACTATGAGCAAGCCTAGGTACCGAACCGGTTACTGACCAACCTCAAAACTAAAAATGTCTTTGATCTCATGACAAGCTGAGTCAGAAAAAATCCCGAGGTATATTGTAGACCTCTCCATGCTTATCCTCAACCCCAATCGTTTAGAAAAACTGTCAACCCCCCCCCCCCCCCACAATGCCTTCAATGGACCTAACCTTACCATCAGAGAGAACCATAAGATCATCCGCAAAACTTAGATGGGTGACTCCAAGATTTTTACACTTAGGGATGATAACCAAATTGGTGTCCAACTGCTCTATCCAACATCTTGGAAAGGACGTCCACAATGATAACAAACAAATAGGGAGAGAGAGAGCAACCATGTCGCAAACCCCTCAAGTTTTGAAAGAAACCAAGCTCACCATTCACCTGAACTGAAAAAGAAGTGGTTGTTACACAAAGCATTATCCAATGCACAAAAACAGGTGGCAAGTCCATTTTTGCCAAAACATTACGCAGAAAAGGCCATTGGACAGAGTTAAACGCCTTTGAAATATCAATCTTAATGGCACACCGACTTGAAATTGGATCTTTGTGATAGTCCTTGACTAGCTCCGTAGCAAGAAGGTTATTCTCAATCAATAGACGGTCCTTAACAAAAGCCGACTGATTCCCAGCGATGAACTTTGAAAGGAGCAACTTCAATATATTTGCTAAAATCTTGGAGATCACCTTGTAAAGCACATTACAATAGGATATTGGACGATAATTTTTCATTTCCCGAGTCTCCACCTTTTTAGGAATCATAGCAAGAATAGTAGCATTTGCACCCTTGGGAAAGAAACCTTTGGCAAAAAATGATTGAACTGTAATCACAAACTCCACACCAATGATGTCCCAAGCCGCCTTAAAAAAATTCAGAAATGAAACCATCAAAACCTGGTAATTTATCAGAGGGCATAGCGAACAATACCGTCTTAATCTCCTCAGCCGATACCGGTCTAATAAGGCGATCCTTATCCTTCAAGGAACAACGAAAAGGCATTAAATCCTGCAACTCTGCAAGCGTAGCTCCCTCAAAATCAGGTGGGATAAACTGGAGAAATTCTTTAAAATGGCGCTCTGCTTCCATTTTGATACCTTCCTCATCAATACCATCAGGCTTTTGAATTTCAAGGATCACATTTTGTGCTGCTCGAACCTAATCTGCACGATGAAAGGTCTTACTTATTATTTTGGTCTCCAACTTGCAACCATTGAAGCTTGGATTTCTGCTTCAAATATTTCTCTTCTAGACTTGCAAAAAAACTCCAACGATCATAGGCCTGTTTTTCTGCCTCCATTGCGACTGCAGAGGGATGTAAGAGATTAAACTCGTATTTGCACAAAGATGAGCATATGCCTCCTTCATTTTAACAACCAAATGGTTTATCTTGCTCCTCGCCAAAGACCTAAGCTTTGGTTTGAGTGCCTTTAGCTTCTTTGTAAACCGAAAAAGAGATGATGTGGACATGTGAATAGCTTTGGTAGCCCCCCCCCCCCCCCCAAATTCCTCCACCAATGGCTTAAACTCAGGCAAGTCCACCATGGCATTCACAAAATTAAAAGGTTTACGATACTGCCTTTACTCCCCTTGACTAACAAGATTGATTCTGACATCGAGAGTGATCCGAACACCCTCCTACTTCAAAAACATTATATATATGATGCAGATAAATAGCGAGCCAAGCTTCATTTACCAATACACGGTCTAACTTTTTGGAGATTAGATCATTCTCCCGCTTGTTACACCAGGTAAACAAGGAACCTTGAGACACCAAATCAGAGAGAGAGCAATAGTTCACTACTGACTGAAAATCTCCCATTCACTCCGTGATACCTGGACCATTTGCACCACGAGAGTGCTCCTAAATAGATAATGTTTCATTAAAATCTCCAAAAATAATCCAAGACTTATCCCTCATGAGCGGAGAGTCCATATGGCAACACAGATCCTCCCATAAGGCTTTCCTCTCATCCACCAAGTTCGATGCATAAACAAAAATCAGCCTCTTCTTCCTCTAATTTAACTGAACATGTTATTAGTTGCCCTGTTTTATACACCAGAGTGAGTCTCACATTATTCCGCCACACCACCCAGCTACGCTTTAATCCTCGAATATTCCAAAAGAAGCCAGACATTAATAACGCTTGGAGGAGGTCCTTTTACTCTGATCCCTAAGGTTAATTTTAGGGGGTTGAGTTATTTCAAACCCTTCTATTCTGAATATCACTAACTATGTTAGGAAATGGTTGAAGTAGATGAATAGGAGGAAACATATTTTACCAAATAAAAGAAAAGACCGGCCAATCAGAATACAAGAAAACTACAAACAAAATTACTTTTGTGAAAAAAGTAAAGACAAATGACTGTAGTAGGAAAAAGAGACGAAGAACCTAAAATTTTGACCAAAAAAATTAAACTAAGAAGAAACTAAAATCTATTTAAGTAGTAAACTTCCTATCTTATCATTCATCCTACAGTCTCTCTACCAATCGATTATTTGTTATCCGTTCTTGGAGAGAAATCCATACAAATTTTCTCGAGTGTGTGCGAAGATGGATGCAGAGAGTCATCAGAGGATATTTGATGACACTCCAAGGAGAAGGAGAAGCATGAGGGATTACTCATTTGTATCCATGCTTGGATACATGGTTCCACCTACGTTTTCTGTTTATGCTCCAGCTCCAACTATATATCCAGATTTGTATTTGTGTTCTAAGTGTTATGTTATTTTGTGCAGATCTTGTTTCAATTATAAAGTTGGTTACATTCCTTAGGGAGAACAATGGAGATATGTCATTTTCCTTTTTGCACTGGATAATATTTTCTCACTTCCTTTTTATTTCATTTAAACTTCACTCCAAAATACAAATGTTTTGAGTCAATGCTTAAGAAAATTTGATCGAAATAGACCAATCAGACAAACCATGTTTAGGTTCTCTTCTTTTCTTGTTTTTCAACCGCTCGTTCGAATACTTAACCAGGTTTTTCCATAAGTATCTCATTGTCCCGTGTTAGGGAGGTGGCCCACTAGGCATTTTACAAAGGCTTATATGCCAAATTTAATTTGTAAAACAATTATTTGCAAAAGGGCCCAATAAAAAGCAAGGAAAAAAATTAATGTCAAAAGGGCCCAATTTTTTTTGTCATAGTTTTTTTTAAAATGAGGAGACTGACATGCCTAATTTAACTTCAACTTCTTGATTAGTAACGTATTTTTAGTGTATCTAAAAATAGTATATTATAAATTTACATAGTTGTCTTAAGGAGTATTAGCTTTGCTATGTGTCTAAAGCTTCTTACATATTGGAATTACACTCTTTGATACATAAGGAGTATTAGCTTTGATATGTATCTAAAGTTTATTACATGTTTTTTTTAATAAACAATTATTTAGTAAAAAAGAAAACTCAGTGGCTTTAAAGATATCACGATTATCATAAAACAAAATTGGCGAGTTGCAAAACATAAGAATAATTAGTGTACTTAAGTCATTTAACTTGTTTGTCCTCGGGTTCGGACCTCGTGACACATCATTACACACTAATAATTTTTTTTTTTTGACGCATGAAAGTAAAGGTCTAACAGGTTTAAACGCAGCGTCTGCGGTTGCGGTTGCAGGAAATTGCAAAAGCGGGCGATTGCGGTTTCAAGCGTTATTAAGCGTTTTGAATAACTGATTTAGCGTTTTAAAATGGGTGCGTTTGCGCAAGTTTTGCGACTGGTTGACCAACAGTTGCATTAGCGGTTAAAACATAATAAATATAATATATAATTATATAAATGTTTCAAAACACCAAAAACTTTATTAAATTTGATTTATAATTAAAAATCTTTAAAAATACTAAAATAATTATTCAAAAAACAAATAAATTTCATATTGAAACACTTATTACTTTTTACATTTGGCTTTTCACCCAAAATTTAATCAAGTAATGTGATAAATGAAAAAACATATGCTTTAGATTATAGATCTTCTCTGTTAAATCTTACACACTCAATAACTTCCTCACATTGAATTACAAAGCCAAGGTAAAATAATTATGAAAAAGTTGAAAAGAGTCATTGGTGATTTGTTTTAATATTTTCACAAATAATCTTATTTTCTTAAACTTCTGATGAAATGTTATATATTTTTAGATTTTTTTGAACGTATGTGCGATGTGCCAATAGTTTTACATCATTTTCTCGGTTTTTTTTAATTGGAATCTTATTTTCTTGTAATTTTTTATATTCTAATCTCCTCAATCGTATTTGTACTTCATTTTCTCTCATCCTTAATGGGTACAATGGTTAGGTTGAAGATATAAGAAAAAAATATTTTAGTACTTTTGATTTGTTTTTTGTTTAAAAAAATAATAAAAAAATTTCAACCGCAATCGCCCACAACCGCAAACGCTTGCGGGAAGCAGCTTTTGGAATTCGGTGGTTGAGAGCGGTTGGGAGCGATTGGAAGCGGTTTGTGTTATTGGCACCAATCGCTAGTAACGTTTGCGGGAGATAGCGGGAGAACCAATCAACACCTAAATAGAAAAGTTTCTTATACATTTCCTTTTGGATTCTGACTTAAAACATATTTGAAAATCACTAATTATGTTAAAATATATTTTACCAAATAAAAGAAAAGACCGGCCAATCAATATACAAGAAAAATACAAATTAAATTACTTTTGTGATAAAGAAAGAAAAGACAAATGACTGAGTAGGAAAAATAAGAACCTAATGTTTTGACCAAAAAGTAAATAAGAAATAAAATCTATTTAAGTAGTAAACTTCCTCTTTTATCATCCATCCTAGAGTCTCTCCACCAATCAACTATTTGCTATTCGTTCTTGTAGAGAAAGCCATACAAATTTTGCCGAGTGTGCGCAAAGATGGATGGAGAGAGTGATCAAAGGATATTTGTTAACATCCCAAGGAGAAGGAGAAGCAGAAGGGGCCCAATCGTCTTCATGCCTGGATACCTTGTTCCACCTCCGTCTCCTGTTTATGCTCCAACTTCAGCTCCAGCTCCATATCCAGATTTGTATTTGATTGTTATCATCTTTGTGTTCTAAGTGTTATGTTATTTTGTGCGGATCTTCTTTCAATAAAGTTTGTTACCTTCCTAATGTAATTGGATGATAACAATGGAACTTTTTTCATTTTCCTTTTTGCACTAGATAATATTTTCTCACTGCGTTTTTAATTTTATTTAAACTTCACTCCAAAATACAAAAGATAATTCTCTATCTCAAAAGTGAAATCACAATGAGATTTGTTTCGCTATTAAGAAGATTTGATCGAAGTAAGCCAATCAAACAAACCAAGTTTAGGTTCTCTTCTTTTCTTGTTTTTCAACCTCTGGTTCGAATACTTGACCAGGTTCTTCCATAAGTATCCCACTGTCCATCCTTTAGATACAACCAATTCTGTTACCTGTAGCAAAGCACCATAATGATCAGCACAAAAAATTGTTCTATCTTTTAATTTGATATAGTGAGAGAGACTAAACCTGATTAAGATTATGTAGTGCTTCAAATCCAAAAGTGTAGTAAGACATGAAAGGTCTTCTTGCCTGAGAAGAGTGAAAAAAATTTGTGAGCAAAAAAAAAGCCATTGGTTGGTAATCAATCAAGCAAATGTTGGAGATAAGAGTGTAAGATTTGACCTGTGATACAGCAAGCCACTGAAGAAGAGACTTGATCTCAGGATCTCCACCATAAGCACCACATCCCCAATTCCCTGTAGCAACACCAACTCCATCTTCATGATCTATGCACAGCGCTTTACTCTGATTCTTGCAGACGTGGAGGAAACCACAAAGGGCCTTATTGATCTCCCTGACGAAGAAAGAATTAAGAAAAAGTTACTCACATGTTATAGAAAAGTATGAATATTGCTGGTATATTATATATTTTCTAAAAATTACTCATATATTTAGTGTCTTGGGTGTAATTACAATTATCACATTGAGTTAATTTTTCATTTTTAATTTCGAAAATATTAAAAAAATGCACATCAGCAAACTATGCCACGTCATATGACAGATGAGTTATAATGCTTCGTGGCTGGCTTATAACAAAAATAAACTGAAAGTACATGGCTGAATTTTATTACTTGATAGCTGAGTTATAATACTCAAAAGAAAACGAAAGGTCTTGTAGAGTTCATATGACGGCTGAGTTATAATGCTTGGTGGCTGACTTATAACAAGAAATAAGCTGAAAATCAACGGCTGATTTATATTACTTCACGGTTGAGTTATAATACTTAAGAGAAAACAAAAGCTCTCGTAGATTCATATGACGGCTGAGTTATATTGATACTCGGTTGTATATAAATAACTCAGCTGACACAACCTTTGTTCGAGAACAAGTAGCTCAGCTTTAGCTGATGGCTCAACGCTTTCAGTCTGTAGTCATCGAGAACCAACTTCACAAGCTTGTTGGGCGTTTTTTCTGCATCTATCTGCAACTCTACACCCTCTATCGTCGGTGTTAAATATATATTTATGTGTCGTTATCCAATTACCAGAAACAACAATTACCGGAACTCGATCCATGAACGAAAATGAAGAAAAATGAGGAAAATTGATAAGAATGAGGAAAATTAAAAAGTGAAGAACAAGGTAAAGAAGATGTAAATCCTTCACTTTTGAACCAGGTGAAGCACAAGAGTCGAAAAAAGACGTTTCGTATTTCCTTAGAAGATGATGACATGGATGATGTGTCCGAAGTGGCAAGTCAGCCACCAAAGGAACATGTAAATCAGCCTAATTCAAACAAAATTATAACTCAGTCGCAACATGTCATAATATATATACCCGATGGTTAAAAAACAAAAAACCGGCTGCCAAATTCAGCCGCTTAATGTCATAACTCAACTGAAAATCTGTAACTCAGCCGCAACGTTTAATAAGTCGGTCGTAACTGAATGATATTATAGTAATTAATCTTTTGCTACTAAGTAAGCCGTAAAACGGCCGAGTTTTCCGATAAGTCAGCTCATGACGGCTGAGTTATAGTATTTAATCATAACTCCGCCGTAACGACATCTCATAAGTAAGCCCTTGTTAATAACTCAGCCAGTCGGAGAAAGTTAATTCAGCCGTGTCAAAGTATTAACTCAGCCAAATTTTGACAACTCAACCATCGGGTAAAAACTCAGTCGTACTTATGGTTGAGTTATGAGCCATAACTCAAGCTATTTTCTCATAACTAAGACAGATTTCGTTAAGTCAGCCGTAACTACAGGCTGAGTTATGTTCGTAAGTCAACCGTCCGCTCATAACTCAGCCATTTTCCATAAATCAGCTGCAACATACCGTAACTCAGCCATCATTACTGTTGTAACGCTTTACGGCTGAGTAATTTAATACACGTCAGCGATTTCTGACGTGGCGACGCGATTTTTCTGAAGTGGCGGCGCGATTTTTCTGACGTGGCAATGACATTCTTTGTAATTATGTTTTTTTCTATAACATGCAACATGAGTACACTGGATATAGAAAATAGAACCGAAATATGATAGTAATAAAAAAAAATTGTATGGTTCTGGTAATATTACCGAAAATTTATGACACATGAGTAAATCTCCAAAGAATTAAACAGGAAAATAAAGGAAAAATAAGAAATGTTAAGAAACAATTTGATATAAGACTTGACAATGTAAGAATCTATGATTCAACACTACCTGAGGAGGGATTCAGGTTTGTATTGGGAGACTCCTGGGTGACGCAGAGCATCTATAGCTACGATTCTCGTTGTTCGCCTTCCGAAAACATCTGTTTCCTTTGTATCAATATAGTCACCAAAAAACCGAAACGATGATGCATATCTGCAGACAGTAGACAGCCATTTTAAAAACATAAAGTGTCAATTAATGTCCTGACAGATTCACTCATGTTGTACCCTGTGTAATGAGAGAATCTTTCTGCACCAACAACTTCAATGGCTTCATTGACTTCCATGGTTGGTAAGAAGAGCATCCCAACGATCAATTCTGGGTTGATCATGAATCTAATCTCTTCCTGTGTGTTTTCAAGATATTATTCTCATCAGGAAACTTAACGAGATCTAAATAATATTTAGGTTTAGGGTTTACATGCCTGGACTCATCCCTTGCGAAGAGCTCCACCTCCTAAGTTCTTGTTGGCGAAGTCAACTTCAAGAGCTTCAACGCTTTGATCCTCGATCAAACCATAAGTATGGACCTACACACAAACCCTTTACAGAGATCCTATTGAATATCAAAAACATTAATCTCATCTGGTTGATTAATTAATTACCTCAACAGGGCAGAGTTTGACAGTAGAGTTTCTCCAAAAGCCTTCATCAGGAAAAGCTTCGAGACCAGAAGAATCTTTCTCTAAAGTGAGAATCTTTCTTTCGAATGAGACGAATCCAGGAGGGATACATGAAGACAACCTCTGGAAGTAATGAGTTATGCACTTTATCTTGTTCTCTTGATGTTCATTTCTCCCTGTGTTGATTAGGCTTCTGCAATAGGTCAACACAAGATCTTAGATCTTGACTTTGTACATGAAATTTGTTTGACAATGTGTACTTACCCGAATAGTTTGTCGAAATTGATGATTGGTAGATGATTCGAGCCTCTATTATCGACATGGAACAAACAAAAGAAAGAACATGAAAGCAATGCTCCTATAAGTTCCTGCCATGGACAAAACATCAATCAAACTTTGTTTCTGTATTGAAGTGTTTGGATTTGGAAGATATACCTGGCTGAGGAATACAATGCCATCTTTCTTGGGGCCTAAGACACGAAGACCGGTTTTGGTTCCATTGATAAGGTTGTCTGAATTTAGATAGTGTAGTTCCAAGAGATATGGGAATCTTAGAAGAAGACAAGCCATTGCAGGTAAAACCTCGTTAAACCATCTGATTGATTCTTCTTTCGACATTCTCTGCACCATACCAAAACATTAATCATTCAATCAAATCCAAATGATTCGGTGAAGATTTAAAAAAAAAAAAAAAGAGTTTTTATTACCTCGTCAAAGTAGAGAGCGTAGCCTTCAAGTGATGAAGAAGAAAGATGACAAGTCAAAGAGAGAGCTTGTCTCATGTCAGAGATGAAATCAGAGAGAGTTTGTCCCGAATCCACTCGGCTGTGACTCGGTCCTTTGGTCATAGCTTCTAAAACCTCCACCAAGTGCGGTGATGGCCAAGACAGAGACGAATCTTGAATCTTTAACGGCAAGTAGGGTAAGATTGTCTCAAGATCTTCTCTTTTCTCCATTGCTCCGTATTTTTTTCTTATGTCTTTCAACTCTCAATGTGAGGTTGCAGGTTTATTTCTAAAAAACGAAGCCACAACATAAATATATAGAAACCTAACTTAACACCGTTGACATTCATGTACTCTTTTGACTAAAGAGATTAGTTTATTATAACATTCCTTGGAGATCAAGAAACGTGGAAAGGATTATTCAGACAAATTCAAGTTCTACAGCTCACCGGCCACTCTAATTAATTAAGTATTCAAAGGTTATATTCGGTCTGCCATTCGAATTTAAAATCATAAGAACGAATTAGAGGAGCATTATAAGAAATTAGTGTAGAAGACAACAAAATGGGCATAGAATGAGTTACCGATGGTGGCCGCATAATGTTTTAGGACAATTCGATAGAAACCTAAAATTGAAGTAACCTATGATGAATTTTTGTAAAACACACTGACTAACATACATAAAAAATTATATTTAAACTATAACTAATTTTGTTTGTTATTGGCTCCCCCAGCAAGCAAAAAAATCTATACTAAATAAAAGAAGCTATAAGCTCCTAAGGTTGTTCACCTAGGATTTAAAACATCCAATCGGAATTCGACATGTCACTAATTAACATTTTTTTTATTTCCATAATTTTCTATATTAAAATATTTTTTAAACAACCTATAAGGATTTGACATGTCATTCATTAACATTTTTTAAATAACCAGAATTTTCTATATTAAGAATTTTTAGAAAAAAGAAAATTTTAAATTTATGTAAATAAAATAACTATATACAACGTCCCACATCGGCTAGAATTTTTTTAGACAATGGTTCAGAACCAGTATAAATAAAAATTAATATGATTCCAACAGAGAATGAGCAGGAAAGCTTGATTTATCAGACGTTCAAGTTAAAAAAATTATTCGGTTTGATCCGATTTTTTATTTGATCAAATTAAAACTTAAAAAGTTTCAAAAAATATTATATTATTGAATTTTTTTAAAAGTTTAAACATTAATATTTAAACTTTTAAAAGTTTTTAGCTTATAAAATGTTTTTAAATATTATAATTTTTAAATTTTAATAGTTTAAATTATTATAAATATTGAAACTTCTAAAAGTCTTAGCTTTTAAAAGGTTTCAAAATCTTATAATCTTTAAATTTTAAAAATTTATTAGCTTATAAAATGTTGTTAAAAAATTATAATTTATAAATTTTAAAAGCTAAAATATTATAAATTTTAAAAGGTTCAAATATTAAAAATATTTAAACTTCATAGAATATTTTAAAATATTACAATTACTTAACCTCCATAGAAATTTTCAAATATTATATCTATACTAATAAAAGGTTGAAACTATAAACTCTTAAAGGTGTCCATTTCGGATTTAAAACAACCAATAAGAATTAGATATTTCACTAATTAACATTTTTGGAAATATAGTAGTAATCTATATTATTAAGAATTTTTAGAAAAAAAAAGGAAAAAGTAAAATTTATAGAAATAAAAGAAATATGATTTGATATTCTTGCAGTAAAATTTTTATTTTTAAGTGTAAGAAAGAGGATTGACGTCGCAAGACCTTGAGTTGATGTTATTTGAGTTTAAAGAAGTAAGATCGATGAAAAGCACAAATATTGTTTTAACTATACATGTGTTCATATTACTTTCTCCGCGAGTAAGGATTTTGGTTTGAAAAGTTTCAATACGTGTGGATCTAAAACCGAATAAGTATATGGATGAAATTATCAATAATTGGATGCATCTATTGACTATGCTGGTCTTTATGAATTGCACAAATTTTAGGAGAAAATAAATGATTTTGTTCTTGGAGTTTGATGGGTTAACAAGTTGTGTGGTAGTCTAAAAAAAAGTTTTTCAGTGGAAGAATGTGAATAAGTTGATGAGAAAGAAGAAGAAGAAGAGTATAACAAAGAACCGGATAAAAGTAAAAGTGACAATTACCATAAAATTTGACAATAAAAATGACAAGAAAGAATATCAATAATAAGAAAACATTGAATGAAAAACACAAAAACGTAGGTGGTAGCGATCAATTAAATATGAAAAACGAGATAAATTCAAGATTATAAAATTATTTTGTTTTTCTCGTGGTCAAAGAAATGGTTTAGGATATGTGAGGTCACCAGTTTGATCCGCCTCACCTGGACGTCGAGTTAAAGTCATGATTTTTTTATCTCATTTGATTTTATAACACAACTCATTTTTATATTTTTAAAAATTATGTATCTGCAATTTAATTTTTTACTTAATACTAATTTTAATATTTTTATAAGATAATATTTCATTACTATCATCAATCACATACTCCCTCCGTTTCATAATATAAGATGTTATAGAGATGATTTTTTGTTTCATAATATAAGATGTTTTTAAGTTTCAATGCTACTTTTAAATTAGTTTACTATTTTTTATTATGCAGTTTTATTTATAATTGGTTGAACTTTTTTAAAGTGGTTATTTCTTATATTTTGAAATGGAGTGAGTATATAATTTTCATCAAAATATATTAAATAAATTCATGCGTAGCGTGGGTTCAAAACCTAGTACTTTTAAAAAATCACCAAGGGAGAGTTTTGGGTTAGTCGCACGTGTGGCAGGTGCATTTCAAAATTCTTCACTAAGAAAAAAGGATATTGTAGAGGTTTCATATAAAGATTATCTTAACACTAAAAAAAAAAGATTTAATAGAGATTTAATATATATATACACCTTTCACCTTTGTCGCTTTGGGACTATATAAGTAAAGACTATATGACTCCTCTCTCTACCGCTTGACTCTTTTCTTTTGTATCTATATCTGATAACGATGGAGAGAGCTGATTATGATCAACTCAAGCGTTTTCAACGATGTAGAAACTGGATTTCCACAATGAATTTGTTTATGGGGGAAAATAAATTCAGTAAAGTAAACCCTTTAGAAAATCAATCTAAGCTTTGATTGTTAGAAAAAAAGGAATTGATCTTTTAAGAACTAGGGTTTCTATTGCTAAGGACAAGAAGAGAACTCAATAATTGTATTCAATGATGGATGATTTACAATGGAGAAGTCTTTCCCCTTTATACATATTCATAAATCGCACAATATATTAACTTTCCTTATCAGACGAACTGAAATAAGGAAAGTTACTCTATCTCTTAGATCGGCCGCCGGGCGAAGTGGAAGTCGGTTCTTCACCCTCGAGGCTGGGCTTCTTCTATCCGAAGTGGGCTTAAATGACCTAACTGAGTACTTAACCGGATTCCCAGTTAAATAACCAAATTGTCTTTCTGGTTTAGTTCGGTATGTCGGGGGTGTTAAATCCCGCACCAACAATTAGTCCCCCCCAGTTCTAAATATTCAGAATTCAATTTGAATATTTTGAACTATGGAAAAGAGAATATCCGATCTAGACCATAAAGAATCATTTGATTTTACCCGGGATTCCCGCGCCACTTCAACGTGAATCGTCTGGATGACACGTGTCGTTTGCATCACATCTGCTAGGTCGGAAGTCGAAGAGTCGCGTAGGTCATAATGACTCTTCGTAGGGTTGCCGCCCATTCGACTCTATAAATACGCCTCCTCCCTTCGTCATTTCTCATTTTCTGCCAACAGTGAAAGGTAATCTGCTCCGAACTCTCTTCTTTTTAATTATTTATCTCCATTTTTCTTCCGCACTCTCCGAACTCACATCATAGTGGACACTTCGGATCCCTCTTTTTCGCCGGAAAGCGAAAGCGGACAATTAATTCGTCGCACCTCAAGACGTGTCACGCAGATCGGAGAATCCAGTAGATCGGGCTCCGAAATCCCATCTCTTCTAACTCGCTGCTCAGTTGGAGCTTCATCATCACAGACTCCTCTACCAGTTTTTCATGAAGACGGGAGTGACGAACTGACTCAAGATGTGTTGTCGCAAGAAGAAGACCGATTCGCGCCTTTAGGAATCTCAATCGAAGATATCGATCCTTTGTTACCTCTATGCCCAAAGACGCAGGATGTCGATCCTTTGTTACCTCTATTACTGAATGTCGCCTCTTATTCCCAATCCCAGCATTAATATCACTCTATGCCCAAAGACGCAGGATAGCGATCTGCCAATTTGTCCCTGGAGCCATTTGTAACTTCATGGCTGCCCTTACCATAGCAGCCGAAGTCGGAGTTAACATTGGAGTTCAATTCTTTGAGCAACTATCCAATTTCAAGTCATCAAAGAGTCCGCATCGCTGGGAAGTGAATATGAGACCGGCGCACAATTTCCTTGCTGGTCAAAGAGTTTCCAAATTCAAGAAATGGACGAACCACTACTTTTATGTCCGCGTCGATCAGTACTCGCTCGTTAATCCATTGGGTTTCCATTGGAGAGTGTGGAATGAAAATCCTGGTAGATTTTATATTTCCAGTACGTTCTAATTGACTTCGGCACCTCTGACCAATTTTAACTTTTTCATGTCTTGCTTCCAGATCGTCCATTTTGCGCAACACGTCTAGCTCCGGACTATCACCCTGTCAGGAACGCTCTACTATCTAGGAATTTATTACCCGTATCCGTGTTGAAACAGCGATGGGCAAACCTAGGACAACATTCCCAAGTTTCGCGAGTTCGCTGGGTCGAACTGCGGAGCCAGCCGGGTCACGTGTCGTTGAATCCGACAGTCTCCAGGTCGTTCGCCGAGAAATCCAGGCTGCCATCGAAGCCGATATCGATCCTCCTCAGGACCGGTCTGATGTTGATCCTGTTCAGGATCAGACCGTCGTCGATCCTACTCGGGCTTCCGAAGAAGACGTCGACACAGTCGATGTTGCAAAAGGCGATACCCCTCCCCTAGCTTTAGGGAATGCCGACCCTCCGAACGGTGAAGAGGATGTCCCTCAGCTTGGAGCTGAACCAAAAAGGAAGAAGAGAAAACACAAAAAGAAGGCGCCGCAGCCAGCAGCAAACCGCAAACGCTCAGATGAAGATGCCGGACTGGAATCTGCCGACCGATTCCGTCTGGCAAGAGAGAATGACAAAACGGAACGGTTTGCCTTCGAGTATTTCGGTGATACCCCTTTGGTCATAAGTCGTGATGCTTCAGGCGAACTTTTCCGAACCTTGAAGATCTCCAGTCGAATTCTTCCGTCAGCGGACGAACTGGAGTTCCAACAAGCGTTCCTTGACGTCGCCGAATCCCACTTAATGGTTAGCCTTATCATTTTCTTTAACTTGTTCAAACTTTGTGCGGGCAAGACTGACGTATGTTCTTTGAATTCACAGACTGCCGCCAGGATGAATACGCTGACTCAGTTGTACGATAGGCGAGTCAAAAGCGATACAAAGTCTGGATTCGAGCTTGAAAAGGTGAAGGAATGCGCGGAACAAATCCGAGTTGCCAGCAAAGCTAAGGAAGAGAGGATCAAGGAGCTTGAAGCTCTTCTCGCTGAAAAGGATGGTATCATCGCTAAATCCAAACTGAGGATTGGCGAACTGAATTCCCGAGCGCTTACTCTCGAAGAAGAGAAATCCGAACTGCATGGAGCATGCAACGAGTTGAAAATCCAACTCGACGTTGAGATTAAAAGACTTCAGCGGGATCATTTGGAGAAAGTGGAGCGAACAGCGAAGAAAGCGCAGACTCGATTGAATAAGGTCAAGGCTTATTTAGTCGAACAAGAGAAGATTCGCCCCTTGGAGGACCTGTTAAATCAGGCTACCGGAGTGCAGGAAACTGTACAATATCTGATCGAGAAGGGGGCCGTTATTCCTGAGGAGCGAATCGCGGAGATTGATAAGAACAAGGACAAAGCCGAGGAAACTATTCAAGCGATCGACGTCCTCGAACTGAATGAAAACGACCTCGTCATGTCCCCTGATCAGCTGGGCTACAGACTTCTTCACCCTGGAACGATGGCTCCGGACTCCCTCTACCATCCGTATGGCTCTAATGCCGAGAGCTTCCAAGCCGATTTGACCGGTTCCTTGGACGCTGAACTTTAATTTTTGTTTTTTTGTCCCAAACTCTATTAAGTATGGGTTTGAATACCCTTGTAAAACATTGCCGACTTGTTCGGCCCATTCTCTTTTTTGAATCTTTTTCTTCTTTGTTTTTTTTTGTGCCGGAATCTTTCCTTTTGCCAAAAAAGGAAAAATCAACAAATTCTCTAAATTTGCACTTTTGCCATTTTGCACAGAATATGGAAATTTTACCCCCCAGGTTGCATATAAATCAACCGGCGCGGTCTCCGAACTAAACAATTCTCGAAAAACTTTAAATCAGAGCGATGTGAAACTCTATTAGCAGCGTGGAATCCCCTCTTATCGGGAATGGTGTCCCGACGTTCTCGAATGCCGAAGCTATCGAAAGGGGGATGGCCTACAACCTGAATATCCGAGCTCCTTGGATGCTGATGTTCCGCGTCAAACCGGAAGAAAGACGTGACCTGGAAGAATTTCTTCATCAGGTGGAAGACCGTCACACGGAGTACCGCGATCGACTCGCCGCACTCGAACAAGCGCAACGCGAATTGCTGCTCAAGCTTGAGATGCTTGAATCCCACCCAAAAGATTGGATCGAGAATGGATTCGAGAGGATAGCGGCCCTGCCGCCATGCCTGGTTGCGTACTGCAACAAGTGCCGAAAGGAAGCAGATCGGAAGCCGACACACATGGATCCTACCCTGATTAGTGACTTCATTCCGGGAAATGTCAAGCCGTTTTATATTAACAGGCGTGCTAATGATGTCGAGCTTGCTGAAGCCAATACCTTCTTTCGTCAGGTAATTATCGCGAGACATCCTGCAACGTCTGCTTCCAAACTAATCCGTTGTTGACTTTGATTATGCAGATCACAGGTACACATCAAGAATTGAACCAGGATTTCCAGTACTTTCATATGAAAAGAGGTAGGATCGACCGCCAGCTGAAGACTTTAGAATCTGAAGTTGCCATACTTAAGGCAAAAAGGAAAAGGACTATTGACTTGCTGGATGAGTCCGAACAGAAGGCCAGGGCATTGGAAACTCGCCCCGAGGACTGGGAGAAGACCGGGCTGCAGCTGTTGTGGCCGATGCCAAAACGACTCAAGACGAGTGTTCGTGAGATCGCGGCGAATGGCGCACCAGTTCGGAATTAACATGTGTTATTTGAGTATTTAATAAGATTTAGCCGCATTGTAGCAGGCGAATTACGCTATTTGAGTATTTAAAGTTTGCTATTTTTATTGCTGAAAAATGTATCAGAAGCGAGACGTCTCCCGGCTTACATCCGGCAATTTATCAAACGATGGTAGAAAACATCAATCAAACTTTAAAAATTAAGCTATTTAGCCCTAACGGGATACGTTTGGTCGGAGGGCGAGATACTGGGCTTGGCTTATCTACTTTGCTTTAGTTCGGATGCCGGACTACGAAATTATTCTCTGGGTTCGGCTAACCATTCCGTCCGAACTAAAGTTTGGGCGCGAGTTGATCATCTAGCCAGAGTGTCAACGAAGAGTGAGTTCGGTATATTCCAATACGTAACCCAGTTCGGTATATATATATTCTTGTTTTTTTTTTTTTTTTTTGAAAAAATAAAAAGACGCGCTGCATTAAATGTGTTACGCGGTCTTTGAGAATTATTTTCGGGACGCGGCAAAATTTTCGCGGTATTGTGATTGGTGGATACAGCGGCGGTTGCTTCCCACGACCCTATATAAATAGGGTTGAGGGTTGGGAGAAAGAAACATTCCAACTTTCACAATTTCTTGAAAAAGAAGGATGGTAACCACTCGATCCGCATGGCTAAGACGGGCCCGGGAAAGAATAGCTGCTTCGGCGAGAAATGTCGGGTGTACTGAAGCGTCATATAATCCCTCTGCTTTAGATCGGGCAGAGACGTTTCTGGTTCGTGCACCTGTCCCCTTCGTCGACATGACTGGCGCGGAGGGGATCCTTATATGCCAGGAGCTCCGACGGTACCGAGCTCGCCGCTATAGGTTAGGGGCTCATCTTACGGCGAGACGTCTTAGGCTCGCCGAGATCTGTCGGTTCTACCGCTTGGACGGGACTGTTCGGGCTCTGAACGAGATGATCGTCGAAGGTTTCTTCTTTGCGAAGTGGCGAATGACCCGGTTGCTTGCCGCGCATGCGACGTGCCAAGAACAGGTTGCGCGCATGGATGTGCCTGCCCTACTCGAGGCCGACTGCCAACCTCTGGAGATACCGTGCATCCGTTTATCACGGACATCTGGGCCTATCGGGCTTCCCTGGAAAGGTTGAGGCGATACGCCAATTTTTTGGAATCGGCTGGCCCAATCTTTCGCGAAAGGCATATGGTCGAGGGGCCATGCACCTTCCTGGAAGATTTGGTATCTAATGGCTTCGAAGTCCCGGCGGATAGACTTGAGGCCTTAAGGCAGGTACGCCGGTTTTGGCGAGCCGAACTAATCAAGATGGAGGTGGAGGAACCTTTGGAGGACGATTTGTCTAGTCCTCGTCCTCCACTTCGGCTGCAGGACCATCCAGAACGGTAATAGTGGGCCTCGTACCGCGCCGAACTCCGAAAACGGGCGGTTTTTATTTCTTTTTGTTTTTTTTTTTAAAGAGAACTGGCGCTAGAAGGAAGGGTTTTCTCCTTTGCGTCTCTTTTCTCCCTTGTTTTTTTATCTTATTAATCGGTCAAATATCCAAAGCATGTAATGACGATTTGCAATCAAGAATTTGCTCACTCGTATTATCCGAATTATTCAATGGAAGTTTTCTATTTATACTTGAAAATAACGATGGTAGACATAGTGTAATGGAAATTAATCCAAACGACTTTCAGCGTAATTTGGCATACTGCCGATCGAAGTGTATTCGAAACAAAGACTTTATTAATATCTTAGTTGCATTCACTTAATCTTGAAAAAGACAAGGAATTGCCTACGTACCCCGAAATGGGGATCAAGCCAACCATAATTCGTATTACAAAGGAAAGACGAATGGAGTTCGGATTCCCGAAAACTCCTAGTTAGGGTCGTGAAGACGACTTAGCAGTAATAACGCTTCAAGTGGGTTGCGTTCCACGAGTTTTTGATCTGTTCTCCGACCATGGTTACAAGTTCGTAGACGCTTGGGCGAACTGCCTTGGATACGAGGTATGGACCCTCCCACCGAGCGCCGAGTTTACCGGTATTGACTTCTTTGATGTTCTTGAAAACTTCCCGTAGAACCAGATCACCTTCGTTGAAACGCCGCTGACGAACAGTCTTGTTATAATATCGAGCCGCTGCATCTTGGTAGTGCTGTACTCGGACTAGGGCTTGATCGCGCAGCATTTCGGCAAGATCGTTGTGGTCAATCAGCATCCTGTTGTTAAGTTCGGGATTGCCAACCATCATGGTACATCGGAGTGTCGGGACTCCTGCTTCGGCAGGGGCGAGTGCCTCAAGACCATATGCAAGGGAAAAAGGGGATTGTCCCGTACTCCGCCGCGGGGTTGTCGATAGGACCACAATACGCCATCAAGGTGGTCTGCCCACGCCCCCTTTCTTCGACCAAGTCTTTTTTTTAGTCCGTCGACGATCGACTTATTAGTGGCCTCAGCTTGTCCATTTCCTTGCGGGTATCAGGGAGTCAAAGTGCTGAGGCGGATTTGCCACTTCGTCAGAAAACGTCTGGTGATCATCGAGGTGAATCGTGTGCTGTTATCGGTGACAATCTCGTATGGAAGTCCATGCCGACATATAATGTTCTTCCATATGAAATTGGTTACGTCCAAGGATTGGATCCTTGTGAAGGACTCTGCTTCGACCCATTTGGTGAAAAAATCGGTCAGCACCAGGACGTATTTCTTGGATTTTGACGCCGGCAGAGGACCTATAGCGTCCAAGGCCCAACGCATGAAAGGATATGGAGCTGTCACGGTGTTTAGCAGTTCGGGCGTGATGTGCCGCATTGGTCCGTGGCGCTGACAGGCTTCGCACTTTGCCGCGAAGGCTTCGCAGTCGGCCATCATGGTCGGCCAATAGTGTCCATCCTTTTTTATTTTGAGGGCGAGTGCGCGTCCGCCAGAATGGTTGTCACCTTCGCCTTTGTGCACCTCCATCATGATTCGCTCGGCCTCGTCCCGAGTGACGCAGGTAAGGAAAACTCCGGATGCGCTTCGGCGGAATAATTCCCCGTCCAAGAGGATGTATCTGGCACTTCGAGCCTTTAAGCGTCGGGCTGCCCATCGGTCTGGTGGGACGACGCCGTCGGAGATATAGAGTTTGATCTCAATTTGCCAGTCGTCCGGAGGCTTCGTGACGTCCGTCAGATCCTCTACTGGTTCGTTGACCTCCATCGGAACTGAGTCGTCGTTGATTACTGCTATCTGATTGTCGGGCTCGATGCTGGGAGCGTCGATGCATTCGATCGGGATGGTGCGCCGTAAATCAGGGTCGGAGCTGTTTGCCAAGGCTGCGAGGGCGTCGGCTGACGCTTTTTTGTTCCGTGGGACCTTCATGAGAGAAAAAGACGTGAATTCCCCGGACAGTGCTCGGACCAACTGCCGATACGCCCCCATTCGCTTATTTTTGGCGTCGAACTCTCCACTGAATTGGCTGACTACGAGCTGGGAGTCACAGAAGACTTGCAAATGTGTCACTCCGAGTCCTCGTGCTAACCGAAGCCCCACAAGGACGGCCTCGTACTCCGTTTCGTTATTTGATGCTCTGAAGTTGAGTTTTAATGCTTGCTCGAGAACTTCACCGGTGGGGGACCGGAGAATGAGTCCCACTCCGGATCCTTCATTCGTCGACGAACCATCGACGAACATTGTCCAATGCTCTTCCCTAGGATTGGGGTCGTCGAGGTCAGGAGATAGCTCGGTGATGAAGTCGGCCAGGACTTGCGACTTCAAGCATGGACGGGAGCGGTATTCGATGTCATACTCACTTAGATCGACTGCCCTTTTCGCCACGCGCCCGGATTGGAGGGGGCTTTGAGGATAGTTCGGAGTGGCTGATCGGTTAACACGACGACGGAATGTGACTGGAAATAGGGTCGGAGCTTCCGCGCGGCGATGATCACTGCGAGTGCGAGCTTCTCCAGCGTGGGGTATCGTGACTCCACATCGTTGAGTGCTTTACTCGTATAGAAGATAGGTTTTTGATCCCCGCGGTCGTCTCGAACCAACACGCCGCTGACAGCCGAACTGGAGACCGAAACGTAGAGGTACAGTGTTTTGCCGTTTTCTGGTTTGACTAATACTGGGTGGCAAGTCAAGTACTCCTTCAATTGCCGGAAGGCGGCCTCGCATTCCTCGTTCCAGTGAAAATCCTTATTTCCGCGGAGGAGTTGGTAGAAAGGGAGGCATTTATCTGTTGATCGAGCGATGAAGCGATTTAAAGCTGCAATGCGGCCGGTCAGGCGTTGCATTTCTCGCTTGTTGGTCGGCGACGGCAGTCCCAATATGGCTTCGATTTGTTAAGGGTTTGCCTCTATCCCCCGCTCAGTGACGATATACCCCAAGAATTCGCCTGAAGTGACTCTGAATGTACACTTCGTTGGATTCAGTTTCATCTGGAAATGATCCAAGATATCGAAACACTCAGCGAGATGCTCGATGTGCTGCTCTGCGATCAAAGATTTAATCAGCATATCGTCGATGTAGACTTCCATGGTTCTTCCAAGCAAACTAGCGAACATCATGTTTACCAGCCGTTGGTAGGTTGCTCCAGCGTTCTTTAGTCCGAACGGCATGACCTTATGACAATAGGTCCCCCTATCCGTAATGAATGCCGTTTTTTCGCGGTCAGTTGGACTCATGGCGATCTGGTTGTAACCTGAGAAGGCATCCATGAATGAGAGCAGTTGGTTTCCAGCCGTGGCTTCGACGAGACGGTCTATGTGTGGCAAAGGAAAACTATCCTTGGGGCAAGCTTTGTTGAGATCGGTGAAATCCACGCATACCCTCCATTTACTGTTCTTCTTTTGACCACGACTGGATTGGCCAGCCAGTCAGGGTACTGGACTTCCATTATCTGGTCAGCTTTGAGCAGCCGCTCGACCTCATCCTGAACTGCTTTGGCCCGATCTGGACCCAGGCGTCGTCGTTTCTGCCTTACTAGTCTAAATGTGGGATCGACGTTGAGCTTATGGCAGATAACATCGGGGTCTATCCCGATCATGTCCTAGGTTGACCAGGCGAATGTGGAAGACCGAGATTGCAGAAAAGCGATCAGCTTTGACTTTATGTGCTCCTCCAGTTCGGCATCGATGCCAACAGTTCGTGAGGGGTCGGAGGGATCGATGTTCACCAGTAAGATTCGACACTCCGGAGACTTGAGGCGATCTCTCTCCGGCTTATGGGGATCGGTAAGATGGTCCCTGCTATGTAGTTGCTACGCATCTTCAGTCTTCCTCTGCTTCTTCTCGATAACATAGCAAGTTCGGGCTACCCTTTGGTCACCGTAAAGTGTGCAGATTCCCGTAGTGGTTGGGAATTTGAGGCAGAGGTGATAGGTCGATGGTACGGCCTGCATCACGTATATCCACGGTACCCCCAAAATGGCGTTGTAGACTGGAGGCGCGTTGATGACTGCGAACTTGGTCTTCCGGGACAATCCGCCGGCTCGCACCTGCAGCTTTACGTCGCCCATCAAAAGTATGGCGACCCCATCATAGCCCGTCAATGTTCGAGATTCGGGTTCCAGTTGTTCCGGCGTGACACCCATTTTTTCTAGCGTTTCCAGCATATTACATTGACGGTACTCCCCATGTCGACCAAAACTCGTTCGACGTCGAAATCGCCCATGGAGGCTTCGATGACTAAAGGGTCCGAATGGGGGGTGTTGGATTCCCTTGGCGTCTTCCGAAGTAAACGATATGGGGTCCGAGCAGAGTGGAGGTTCGCTTGGGGCTGCCTGAAGGCTGCAAACTTGACGCCCTCTTCTTTAGTGCGCGGACGGAGTCGGCGCTGTCCTCTGGTGGGCCAAGTATCATGGTTATTCGTTCTCGGACAGGAGAATTGGCCCGCTCGGGATTTTGCCCTCTCTGTCGCTTGGGTGGGCCAGGCAGCTCGTCCGCCTGGAGCATCTCCTCTTGATGGTTCGCCAGTACTTGGGTAGCCAGCTGTTGAACTTCGTTGGCCGGACCGTTGTAGCCTCGTCCTCCTCCGGCGCCACGGCTGCCGTTAGATCATCCACCACGCCATCCCCCTCGGCGACCTCTGCCTCCACGAATGCTTTTCGGCTGAAAGGTGGCTTCGACTTCGCCGGAAAGATACTTTCCGTACAGAAAAATTTTCAGATGGACGCATTCGTGCGTAGAGTGGCCGGCGATCATGTGGAAATCGCAGTACAGCTCCTTTGGGTCGGATGGCTGTTTGTTTTGGTCCTCCACTTCAGAGACTGCGTGAACGACACCCTTTTTCGATCTTGGGGGTTGTGATGCTTGCGAGGTTCGTGGTGCTCATCCCGGCTTTTAGCCTTAGGGGGATGCGACGGTTGCCCGATTATTTTTGCGACTAACTGGGCGTCTTCATCTTCGTCGAGCGCGAATCTGGAGGCTCGATGTAGTGCGTCGTCGAGATCCTTGGGCTCCCGTATGTTAAGATCCTTTCGTAGTGGTGACCCGGGAATTAATCCCTATCTGAAGGCTGCCATTACGGCATCCTCTGGGACGGTGACGCGCGTTAGCTTTTCCTTGAATCTGCTCAGGAAACTGCCGATGGATTCGTCGGGTTCCTGGGTCATCTCCCAAAGGTCTGAGCTTGTCACGCCTCGTTCGATGAGAATTCGATAATGCTTAAGAAAAGCCGTAGACAACTGGTCGAAGTTATCGACTGAACTCGGTTCGAGCCTTGTGAACCACACCAAGGCAGGGCCGGAGAGGCTATCGACGAATAGCTGACAACAACCAAACATCCCTCTGTTCTTCGGTGAATCGTGCCTTTGTCATGGTTGTCATGAAGAACATCATGAATTGGACGGGGTCTTTGTCGCCCAGGTAGGTTGGGAGTTTCAGCTTGACGTTTGGGATGGCTGTCCGCAAGATCCGTTGAGTAAAAGGGGATTGCCGAGTCACTTCGACAATCCTGTCGATTTCTGGAGCCGTGCTAATAGCCCGATGAAGAAGCGTGTTCATACCGCTGATCTGCGTCTTGATTTCTTTGATTTCGAGGCAAGACCCCGCGTTCGTGAAGCGGGCGACCGGGGCGGCCGAATTCTCGTGCATACGTGAATTTGGGTTTGTTGGTCGAATACTCGATGTCGTCTGAGGGGGAGGATTCCTCCGCTCGTATTGGACGTCCAAAAAGTCGAGAGGACGAGTGAGACCGTCAGTGCCGAGTATTGGCGACTGTCCAGCAGAGATTTGCGGTGGGGTCATCTGAGTTATGACGGCGTCGACCCTACGGTTAGTTTCGGAGATCATCTGGTAGATCTCTTTCGTCATGGTGCCGAACAGGATCTTGAAATCTTCCAAGGAGATGACTTGCGGATTTTGGACCGCTGTCGTGGTGCGAACAGGGGGTTCCCGTTGTGTGCGCGGAGTCGCTGCTCCGTGGCGCATGCATCTTCCTCGCCTGGTTGTTCATCGGAGAGCTCTGTGTCGCGGTTGGTTGTCTCTTCGCGAGTTCGCCCTGCTTCCTGGCTGGTCTCCCCTTCAGATCTGGCCGCAACTGGGAGTTCGGAGGAGACATCAGTCAGGTTCCTCGATTCGGTGACGAGGCGGCGAACATACACGGCGGTAGCCGGCCTGGTTGATACATCGCTCTGTGTTGCAACGTTGTCTTGAGCAGGTGCGATGCCCGTGACATCGGGTGTGTTGGAGGAGGTACGGTTCGCGCCGGTGACTTCGGTGATGAGTGAAGTCATTATCGTGGACTTTTCAGAGAACTTTTTCGGATAAGATTGTCTTTCTTAGAGAGTAACTTTTAGAGACGATTTGCGTTCCCCACAGACGGCGCCAATTGTAGAAACTGGATTTCCACAATGAATTTGTTTATGGGGAAAAACAAATTCAGTAAAGTAAACCCTCTAGAAAATCAATCTAAGCTTTGATTGTTAGAAGAAAAGGAATTGATCTTTTAAGAACTAGGGTTTCTATTGCTAAGGACAAGAAGAGAACTCAATAATTGTATTCTATGATGGATGATTTACAATGGAGAAGTCTTTCCCCCTTTATACATATTCATAAATCGCACAATATATTAACTTTCCTTATCAGACGAACTGAAATAAGGAAAGTTACTCTATCTCTTAGATCGGCCGCCAGGCGAAGTGGAAGTCGGTTCTTCACCCTCGAGGCTGGGCTTCTTCTATCCGAAGTGGGCTTAAATGACCTAACTGAGTACTTAACCGGATTCCCAATTAAATAACCAAATTTTCTTTCTGGTTTAGTTTGGTATGTCGGGGGTGCTAAATCCCGCACCAACAAAAGAGAGAAGAGAGCGTTTGATATTCTATCTTTAGCCACGGAGGGAATGGTTAGAGCTTTTAGATATTTTGAGGAGAAAGGAGAAACATCCACCGACGCTCATCATGCTAGTGAAGGATAGCAAGAGAGAGAGAGAGAGAGAGAGAGAGAGAGAGAGAGAGAGAGGAACAACGATGATCTCTTGCAGCTCGGGCAAACGAAAGAAGATGATTCATGGGTGTGAGAATCAAGACCCTGAACAAAACCCTAATCGTGATGCTTGTTCTCCAAGTTTGTGCCATGTAGAGTCCAAGAGGCGTGGACAAATGGTAATTTCCAACACGGTAAGAAGAAGAAAGGCCCCTGTCAGAAGAAGAAAGGCCCCGGTTAGAGAAAGAGAGGCGGTGTTTCAAGAGAGAGGTAGGACGCCGGAATGGCTGGTTAACGTAATGAGAGAAAAGAATGGTACGGACGAGAAGATGATAATGAGGGAGAAGGTTCTTAAAGAGAGTGATGTCAACAAACACGAGGCACGTCTCTTGATTCCCTGGAACGACATAGTGGATATGGACTTTATGAACGAGGAGGAGTTGGAAATCGTAGACAAACATCACAGAAAAGAGACTAAAAAAGAATTAGATTTTACCTTGGTGGGTTTGAATTGTCAAACATGGGATCTTAACCTTAGGAGATGGGATATGAGTTCCACTTCCAGCTACGTCTTGGTTTCAGGGTGGAGAAAGGTCGTCTTCAGTCCCGTTAAAAGGCTGAGGAGAGGCCAGAGGTTTCAGATTTGGTCCTTCCGATCCGCTCCCCAGGCAAGCTTATATTGCTCTCGTTCCTCCGGAACCAGCTCCAGCTCTGGCTATGGCTCTTGGTCCGGCTCCAGATCGTGCTCCATCTTCAACTCCGGCTCCGGTTGTTACGAGAGACTCTGACGTACTAGATACATCTCAAACTATTATCGAGGCACAAGAAGAGAGGCAGAGGAGCTTATTTGTTGACCTTCCAAGGAGAAGGTTAACCAATCGAGTTCCGGTTCCAGTTAAAGATTGCGAGGGACTAAATTTATTGGCTGAGGTATGCGAGGATACGACTTGTCATGAGGCTGTACAAGTGGCAAATGAGGGGAGCTCACTGGTCTCCGTCACAGAGCTGGATCTCGAGATCCGGCTGTAAACTAAAGATCCCGTCAAATACTAATTTCTCTCCGTTTTTTTGGTTTGGTTTTGGTTGTGGACTCTTATCTCTATTGCCATGGGATGCCATGCAAGTAGCTTTTTTCCAAAGCATTGGAAGATATGGTTTTTTGGATTTTTTGTCCTTTTTTTTTCTAGGTGTTATTCTTTTGTGGGGTTTTAATGTTAAGTTGACTGAGAGTGTTATTATAAGATTGTGCTGATATATTTCATTCCTTATAATGGTTCCTTTGTTTATACGGAAAATGTTTGTTTTTGTCTAGGTTTATCACATACTAACATAAAGAATAGTCGCCCGAAACACACAACTGGTTTGATTATGTCCGAGTAAAACTAGAATAACATTTTCCGTATTGCACCGAAAAGGAACACTTAATGAAAGCTGATAAAACCAGTTGTGTGTATAAACTATAAGCAGATATAAGATCGGGATTACAAACAAATTACATAGTAAGAGGCTTTATTTACTGGGGTATTATTAGACTTCAGATGTCAGAAACAGACACAGGCGCATGGATATATCTCACATAATTCAGAAAAGAACATACAATATAACTTTGGCTCAATTGGCCCTCTAGGTACTTAGGTAGACAGTGAGGTTATGAGCCACGAGAAAAAGCCAAGCCATGTTTTTCTGCTGAGCCGTTCTGAAGAATACTCAACTAGCTTTTTCCATAGGTCTCCTACAGTCATTTCTTCCAAAGTGATCCTTTCGGTCACCTGAAAAAAGAAACATAGATACAGCATTTAAGGTTTTTGAAATGGGAGAAAGAGTGGTATCATTGTTTAATGAATTATGATTCTAATAACCTGATTGAGATTTTGCAGGGCTTGGAGGCCAAATGTGTAGTATGACATGAAGGGCCTTCCCGACTAGAAAGTAGATCGAGAGTGTTATCACAGTATGGTGGAATATGCTTACTGGGTTTTGCAAGATATACTGATTAAAATAGAGAAGAAGTACCTGTGAAATGGCAAGCCACTGAAGCATGACCTTTAGTTCTGGATCACCTCCAAACACACCGCATCCCCAGTTCCCTGTAGCTACACCAATCTTCTTCTCTTCATGATCGATACACCATCTCTTAGAGCTTTCTACAACTTGGTTCGCGGAATCTGATGTACGAGGAACTTGCCTCTATGCGGAAAAATAAATGAACATTGGAAAAGTCAGGAAAAAAATCTTAACAAAGTATGCTAAATCCAAGTTTGATGGTCTTACAGAAGATGATGCTTCAAGCTGAGTATTGTTAGTGTCCGTCTTAAGTGGGATCTTAAGAGATCCATCAATTTTATATTTACATTGATGAAAGTAGCCGGTAAAAGCTTTGTTAACCTCTCTATATAAACAAAAGGAGCAGTTGAGAATTTCACAAACTATATAAGAAATCAGAATTATAAATTGGCTGAAAGGCAAGTTTTGATTACCTAACGAGGGCATCAAGTTTGTACTGTCCCATTCCTGGGCCAGGCATGGCATCTATAGCTATGACTCTCGTTTTTCGCCTCTTGAAAGTGTCTAAATCCTTCTTGTCTGTGTAATCGCCAGCATATTGGAACGAAGGTCCATACCTGAATGGAGCGACCATGAGTTAAGATTTTGTGAAGATCCTATAATAAGTTTAGCATCTAACCTAAAAAGATCCTAAAAAGAACATCTACTTACCCAGTATAGCACGAAAATCTTTCAACGCCCACAATTTCAATTGCTTCATTTGCATCCATACGAGGCAAAAAGATCATGCCGGCGATAAGTTCTGGGTTGATCACAAACCTTATTTCTTCCTACATAAGTAGTAGAGTTTAGTAGCTGATATAGTAGAGTTTTAAAGAAGAGAAAAAAAAAAAAAGGGAGTAAGAGTCAGACCTGTAGAGTATCATAACTCAGAGTAAGTCCTCCAAAATACTCATCTGCAAAATCCACTTCAAGAGCTTCACCTGGTTGATCTTCTACAGCTCCCGAGGTGTGAACCTACTCCAATAAAAAATGGATCAAGAGGAGAATAACCTAAAGCATACTCATGAATCATCCCAAAGAAATGGATTCAACTGCGAAGAAGGCTTGGTCTGAGTGTTTCTATGTTACCTCAATGGAGCAAAGTGGGGTGACAGAATTAGCCCATGAATCAGCCTCAGGATAAGAAACAAAGTGAGGATGGTATTCCAGCGGAAGAATTTTTCTCTCAAATGAAACAAAGCCGGTAGGCATACATCGACATATTCTTCTAAAGTAATGGATAAGGCACTTTATTTTGTTTTCTTGCTTCGTGCATTGACGCATATATGGAAACCTTAAAAACCACAAGAATTAGGATTAATGAGTTTGGGGCATATGGTTGTAACTCGTAAGTTTGTAAGGATAATGAGGGAGCCACATACGAAAACAATGCATCGAAGTTGATTCCTTGAAGATTCTTTAAGCGTCTATCAAATTCAGGGAACAAACAAAAGAATGAACATGCAAGAAGAGCAGCAATCAAATCCTGCAGAAGGCAGAAAATATAGCAAGGGGAAAATTAAGTAGAATAGGAAAGAAATGAAGCTTGGTTGTAAAAATCAAGCCTCACCTCTAAAACTTACTAGAACGTTACTATATCATCTTTTATTTAATGCAACACAGTGTATGTTTTTGTTTGTTTGTTTGGATTCAAAGAGGATACCTGGCTAAGTAACACAATTCCAGCTTCTTGAGGGCCTAATAGACGAAGCCCGGACGCAATACCATCAAGAACATGATCTGCCTTCTGATAATGTTTTTCTAACATGGAAGGTAATTGGAGAAGTAATCCACACAATGCAGGCACCACCGCACCAAAAAAGTTGGCTGACTCTTCTCTGGAAATTTTCTGCATCACAAGAAAAAAATTGTTTGTGAGTAATTTGAGTGCCTACCAATACCATTTTCCTAATGCTCCACGCCAAGTGTTCACCTTAAGAGAGACAATTTATCAAATAACACAAACAACTACGAAAGTAGATTAAAGACAGAAGAATTGTTACCTTGTCAAAGAAAAGAGCATACCCTTGTAACGCATAAGGTGTGAGATCATTAGCATTCAAGGAGAGGGATTTCCGCATATTCCTGATATGCAAGGTAAGAGCTTCTCCCGAGTTAACCTTTGAATCACTCGGTCCTCTAGATATTGTTTGGAGCTCTTCTTCAACAGAAGGCGGCCAAACTAGCGATGAAGACTGAGCTACAAGAGGCAAATACTGAAGAATTGACCTAAGATCTGCCCTCTTTTCCATCCTTACTGCCTGAAAGAGATTTGAAAAGTAGGAGACAAAAGTTTGCAAATGATTAAAGGAATGGACATTTGATGTTGCAACTATATGACTTAGTCCGTTGACTATTGTAGCTGAAAAGAAAAGGAAACCCATTTGATTTTATTTATATCAGATGGCACCAAAGTCAAACAGGAACACGTTTTCCTGAGAGACTGAGTCAAATTCATGTCCTCTGACAACAAATGTTGGTGACCATACACTTTTCCCGGAAGATTTCAGGATACCCTGAAATTTCAACTGTTAATACAAAAAGTTCCTTCAAACAAAGACTGATTCTAACATTTGACCAAAACCATAAATTAGCAAGACAATCGCACCTAACAAATTATGCTTGAGGATAAAGAACTGGTGAAATGACTTTTTACATATTCATGTGGTAAAATGCATAGAGACAGTATGAGGATGCATCAAACAAGTTAATGAAAGCGAATTTGCAGAGTCAAGACCGCTGGATAGTCTTGTTCGTGGTAGCTAAAGATGGAAGTAGCCAAGAAAAGAAGCCAAGATTGGTTTGTTTGTTGAGCCTTTGAGCAGAATATTCTAGCATCATGTTCCACAGATCTCCAACAGTCCATTTATGGGAAAGAATCCACTTGGTCACCTGTCCTTGTTAGAGTAGGTATCAGTTGCAAAATCAATTAATGTTCACCCAAGACCTGATCAGTACAATTTTAGGATACTTTATCTACTCACTACACACTCAATTCTTAGTAATGTCCGTTTTTAAATCTAAGGAGAAAAAGCGGAAACTGAAAAAGAGGTTCCAGAATGTGGAGATTTAAAAAGCAAGGGATGTTACCTGATCTAAGTTTTGGAGAGCCTCCACTCCAAAC
The DNA here is from genome assembly GCF_030686135.1 of Camelina sativa. Lineage (NCBI taxonomy): Eukaryota > Viridiplantae > Streptophyta > Magnoliopsida > Brassicales > Brassicaceae > Camelina > Camelina sativa. The sequence continues at coordinate 4,151,698 of NC_141886.1, read as the reverse complement.
GTGTAGTATAATATAAATGGCCTTCGAGTCTGCAAAATAGCCATGACCAAATTAAGTAAGAACCGTCAAATGAAAGCCGCTATATATTTTTTATCATACGAACCGAATCTTTGGAAAATTTGAATTTCATTCTAGAAAAATTTAGTGTGTTCTTACAGTCAAAACAAACTCGGCTTCTTTATGTTTGTTGTTTCTGATAGAAATGATCTTTATGTTTTTATTCTTATCTCCTATTGGCACTCAACTTGTACAATCCAGCAAAATTATAATTTCATCAATTTTAGCCGATGATGCAAAAAGGTACCTGGGAAGCAGCAAGCCATTGAATCGTAGCCTTTAGCTCTAGGTCTCCTCCAAAAACACCGCATCCCCAACTCCCAGTCGCGACACCATCATCTTCATGATCCATGCAATCAACTCCTTCAACATAAAAATCTCTGACAAGGTTGTTAGCAGGCTTTTCTCTACTCATTTCAACATCATTTAGTAAAGCTCCGTGTGACTGCATCAGAAACAGTAGAGAAAAACTAAAAGAGTATTAAACATTTACTTTTCTGAAGCTTAATTTAAATTGGCTACTAATGAAAACGATACTAAAAGTTTGTCGGTTGATTCCAACCGTATTAGTGTCTGTATGTCGAAGACCAGAATCTCCTTCATCTATGACCATATTTTGGTGCTGCCAAGACTTGCTACAATTTAAAAAGCCACATAGAGCCTTATTAATATCCCTGGAAAAAGCGGAAAGAGAGGGAGAGAAGCAGCCATTAGAATTCAAGTGTAAAGAAAAATGAAAGAGCATAGAGGGAACATATCAGCAGAACTTCAAAATGTTGTATCGACACAAACTGTGGATTGTCTGAAGAACCTACGAATGCCCAAAAGAAGGTTTCACATACCGTAAAAGGCAAATCTCTTTAAAGTGTTTCATCTTCGGGGCACATAATGCATCTATTGCAACAATTCTGGTTCTTCGTCTTTGGAAAGGATCCTTTTCCTTTATGTCAATGAAGTCACCAGCAAACCGAAACGAAGATGCATAGCTACAGCAAAGAAAAATCATAGACTTTAAAGTAACTAAAAATATTAACCTTTATTGACAATTGGATCATTTAGATGCCAACTATCTGCCATTTCTAAGTCAGTAATACATAATTCTTACTCTTATTTACGATGCATACCTACAAAATAAGCAATAATTTAGACACTTCTTTCACTATTTTTCAACGTGTCTCAATCAGGATCTGTACAAATACTCTGAAACGAGTCTATTGATCCATATACGTATCAAAGTACAGAGACTAATCAGTAATCAGCCAATATTAAGTAAACACAGATCAATGCTACAAAACTATCAAAATCTCACCCTGTGTAACATGAAAATCTTTCTATACCAACTACTTCTATAGCTTCATTGTCATCCATTCGGGGCAAGAAAAGCATGCCAGCGATTAATTCAGGGTTGATCATGAAGCGTATCTCTTCCTGCAGAAGAATCCAGTTAGAAATCAATGAAAAATCCTAAACCATTGATTTACAATAGATCTTTTGAACAACGAAAATGAACTCAAGGATGATGCATGCTTCTGAAATCTAAAATCTAATATGAATCTCAAACCTGTACGCACCCCCTACTCAGGGAACCACCTCCGAGATACTTGTTCGCAAAGTCCACTTCCAGAGCATTGTCAGGTTGATCTTCAATTAACCCAAAAGAGTGAACCTGTAACAATAAAGCTGTCGGTAAAAAGTAATGTACAAGCATTTGCAGATTCAGTGGTACAAGGTACCGAAATCCACAACCCAATATCTGTCACCTTAAAAGCACAAAGGGAAAACTCAGACTTGCTCCAGAAATCAGCGTCAGGAGCAGTGGTTGAAGAATTGTGGTATTCAGCTGGAAGAATCTTGCGTTCAAATGAAACAGTACCAATAGGCACGCAGGAGCCAAACCTTTCAAAGTAATGCATAATACACCTTATCTTGCTTTCTTGACTTTCACTATAACTTTCATAAAGGGTCCTGACAAGCAAGGGAAAGTCTGATGTGGGACTGCGTGTACATAGAATCTAAGACTCCAAATGAAATTTACAGAATGCACGCTAGACAGAAGCACAAGTAAATTCTTAGATAAGAAAAATAAAAATCTTGACATGACATATGATAGCTAATGAATCATAGACGTACGTGTTTTTTTTTCTCAACAAGCTAAACCAAGTCTAATAACTGAACTCTCAATGGAGACTGAATCCCATAAGCGATCTCTACATGATATGATTCCTTTAGACTCTGACTCTCGAGTATGATTGTCAGTGAAATACATATTAAAATTCCCTTTCTTTCATAATACTTGCTTGATCACTAATCACTTAAACCAAATGACTGACACAATATTCTGCATTTCTTCCGGACAAGACTAATGTAGGCCTAATTCTTTAGCAAAAGTTAAGAAGAGAAAGCGAGAGATCACATACGCAAACAAATGATCAAAGTTGATGACTGGAAGGTGTTTTGCACCTCTATTATCATCCGGAAACAAACAAAAGAATGAACAGGCAAGAAGAGCTCCAATCAACTCCTGCAATATTGATTGTGGAATGGACACGTAAGAAAAAGCAATAATCCAGAGAGATACACACACACACTATATCTTCAACAACACCACGTCATTATCTTTGTACGAACACATAAGATTGTAGGATTAAGCAATCTTTTGTTTAATGTAGGATTAGATTATATCACTTTGCATCAATACCTGGCAGAGGAAAACTATGCCAGATTTTTGGGAATCTAACAAACGTAGACCTGTTTCGATTCCACTAACGATACTATCAGCACTATGGTAATGCTCTTCCAATAGAGATGGAAACTTAAGGAGTAACTTTGCCAACGCCGGGATAATCTCATCAAACCATCTCTTTGATTCTTTCCCACCAACCAGCTGCAATTACCAGAATTTGATTTGTTTAAGATACACTCAAATCTAAAAAGCAATCAACAAAAGTTATATATAGAAAAACAAAAATCACTTCGTCAAAGAGAAGAGCGTAGCCATGAGAAGCAGAAGGTTCGAGAGTTGAAAAAGATAATGATCTTCTCATATCGGTAATTGCTTGCCGTAGAACCTCTCCTGAGTCAACTCGGCTGTGAGATGGTCCTTCAGACATTGCCTTCAGGGCCTCCACCACTCGCGGCGGCCAATACAGCGACGAAGAACGACTTACAAGTGGAAGGTACGGGAGAATCGAGTTAAGATCATCTCGGTTCTCCATTGTTTTCCGATTTTTCTCAATTTTACAGTTATCTCACTTGCTTTTGGAACAGGTCTCCGAGAAGAATCGCTTCGGCGACAAGATTCTTTCTGCTTCCGCAAAAGTCAAGAATGAGAGAGAAGGTGAACGAAAACTGGTTTGCTTAGTTGGATTATACCCTCTAATCCGATTAATTCCCACAAATAGATACTGTTTGGTTTAGTTGGATTCACCGGATCAGCTCGGTTTGAAACATTTGAGCCTTGAGTGGTTGATACAGCTTTTGTTCTTTTAATCTTCGCTTTATCACCGATTACGCCCGTAAAATTGCTACGTCCATCTTTTCATATTGATTAATGACTAATCACTGTCTAGCATCCATTATCTAATTATACCGTCTAATCTGATTAATTCTCACATAATTTTGTATATACCGATTATTTTTGGAGCCAAATATAAATCAAATATATATATTTCTGTTATTTAAACATTTAAATTAAGAGTTTATGATGTTTTACAATAACTAATGTATAAACTTTTAATTCAAATCATTATTTTTTTCTTAATACTACGTTTTTATGTTTTTACCGTAATTTTAAAGACAACACTATAGCTTTATAATTTATTTGATATTTTTCTTTTCACATAAACACAATTATACATATATTTAGTACTATATATTTTTAGTTTACTATTAATTTAATAAAATAACCCAAAAACTAGTCCCCGATTAATCCTCGTTTAATCTCCGATTTTCTCGCTAGTCGCTAGACCCATCCCGACCGCCCGACTAGCGCCTAGCGATTTCTAAAACAGGGGATAGAGCTATTTGACATTTTTTTTTCTTTTTCTTTTACAACCGAAGAACAAGATTAGCTCAAACAAGCTAATACGAGATATATTATTTAGATAGGTAGCTAAGTGAAGAGCTGTACAAACACATCGCACTAAATTATTTCTTTTACCATTTGGAGAGCACGGAACGTAGACTGACGAGAAAAAGGTAAACTGCTTTTTATCCGTCTGGATGTCCTCCAAATAAAGTGTAAAACTATTTAACATTAAAATATTATATTAATAATATATTCATTGATTTGATTGGTTATAAAACGGTAAAAAAAATCGGGTTTTCTATTTAAAATTTAGTTTTGTGGAACATTGATGAACAGAAACTAGAAAAATTTTCACATAACATATAATTTCATAAATAAAGAGCAAATATTTTAAATTAACAATAATTTGGTGGTACTGGTAACATTGTTATTCTTAATTATACCTTCACTTACGTAGTTATCTCTTTTTAAACAAAAGAGCAGCCTGCTGTTTCGACTTATTTCACACTCACCAGGATGGAATCTTAAAACAGACAACGAACAAATGGACACAAAACGCCAAAGAGAGTGACTGAAAGTGAAATATAACGAAAGGTGTGGAACATAGCTAACATTGAATTTGATACTAATTTTTCTAACGTGTAGGGAACGGTGTGGCTCACGCTATGGAACCCCACAGAGTCGACTTTGACTTATCAACACTTTACATAGTCAAGTCAATTACAGATTAATCGCTATATTGCAATTGCAACTTGCTATTTCCTGGAAAAATACCCAAATCCACTGATCCACACGGTACGAGTACTCCAATTTCGCATTTCAGGACAATTATTAATTTATTATAAACATATATCATAAATGTAGTTTTCTAAGTAACTCTCATACGTAAGAATTCAATCAAATATATCATATTCCCTACGTTTCAAAATATAGGATGTTTTAATTAAAGCATGCAAATTAAGAAATATTTACTTTTAATAAGTTAAACCAATCAGAAACCATACTGCATAATATAAAATACTAAACTAATCTAAAAATTGCATAAAAACTTGAAAACATCTTATATTATGAAACAAAAAAACTTCTCTAAAACATCTTATATTTTGAAACGGAAGGAATAAATTTTACAGAATATTAATTTTAGTCTAACATTGATATGTCTAATTATTATTAAATATTTAAATTTAACATAAAAGACTATATTTTGTGACATTAATATCAAATTTTAGAAAGAATAAAAAACAATACCGTAGAACACGTAAATATTTTTTGTACAGATTAGTGTCAGTTGCTGACCATAAATAGCCAGAGTGTGTGTAGACTCCGACAACATCCACAAAGAAGAAACTTTCTCTAATCAAAAAATGGCTGTTCCCACGGGAAACGCCGATCTCTTTCTCCGGCCTCTACTCTTCACCGCCCTCTCCTTTTTTCTTCTCTCTTCTTCGTTCGTCTCCTCTCTTGAGTTGCTCGATATCGATTCCTCAGATTTCAAAGCTCTTCAGGTCATCGAAACAGAGCTCGGAGTCAACGGTCAACGTTTTACGTCCAATGATGTCAACCCTTGCGGTCGTCGAGGAGTTTCCTGCGAGAGAAGGCGCTCAGCCGCCACGGGAGAATACGTTCTCCGTGTCACGAGGCTTGTATACCGATCAAGAAGCTTGACGGGGGCTATCTCTCCGGTGATCGGAAGGTTGTCGGAGCTAAAGGAACTTACTTTATCTAATAACCAGTTGGTCAATGCTGTTCCGGTTGGTATCTTAAGCTGTAAGCAACTTGAAGTCCTTGATCTTAGAAACAATAGATTTTCCGGTCAGATTCCGGGAAACTTTTCTAGTTTGAGCCGTCTTCGAATCCTTGATCTTTCTTCCAACAAGTTCTCCGGGAACTTGAATTTCTTGAAGAATCTACGCAACCTAGAGAATCTCTCTGTTGCAAACAATCTCTTCTCAGGCAAGATCCCAAAACCAATTGTGCCGTTCCACACTCTCCGGTTCTTTGATTTCTCCGGTAACCGGCATTTGGAAGGTTCTGTTCCGGTTATGAGCAAAATCAAGCTTCAGACAACTCCACGCCATACAAGACACATTCTTGCTGAAACTCCATCTTCAAATTCCACGAAGAAGTCCAACAACACTACTACATCGAAAGCTCCAAAGGGAGCACCAAAACCTGAGGAGAAGAAGAAGAAGAAGAAGAAGAGCAAGAAGAAGAAAGTAGCGGCATGGATCTTAGGGTTTGTCGTTGGAGCCATAGGCGGGACAATCTCTGGGTTTGTCTTCTCGGTGATGTTTAAATTGATTGTTGCAGCGATAAAAGGATCAGGAAAACCATCAGGTCCTTCCATCTTCAGCCCATTGATCAAGAAAGCTGAAGATTTAGCTTTCTTGGAGGACGAAGAAGCGATAGCTTCTCTCGAGGTCATTGGGAAAGGTGGTTGTGGAGAAGTTTTCAAAGCGGAACTACCTGGAAGCAACGGGAAGCTCATCGCCGTGAAGAAAGTGATCCAACCATCCAAAGACGCCAATGAACTTGCAGATGAAGATTCCAAGTTTATGAACAAGAAAATGAGGCAAATTAGATCAGAGATCAATACAGTTGGCCAAATCCGGCATCGGAATCTTCTCCCCTTGTTAGCACATGTGTCAAGACCTGAGTGCCACTTCCTCGTTTACGAATACATGAAGAATGGGAGTTTGCAAGATATACTGACTGAGGTGTTAGCTGGACAAAAAGAGCTAATGTGGCCAGCAAGGCACAAGATTGCTCTAGGTATAGCCGCAGGACTTGAGTACCTTCACATGGATCATAAGCCAAGAATCATTCACAGAGACTTAAAGCCAGCAAATGTTCTTCTCGATGATGACATGGAAGCCAGAATTGCAGATTTCGGGCTGGCAAAGTCAATGCCTGATGCAGCCACACACCTTACACTCTCAAATGTAGCAGGTACTGTGGGATACATAGCACCAGAGTATCATCAAACTATCAAGTTCACAGATAAATGTGATATCTATAGTTTTGGAGTGATTCTTGGAGTTCTGGTGATTGGGAAGCTTCCTTCAGATGAGTTCTTTCAGCATACTGATGAGATGAGTCTGATAAAGTGGATGAGGAATATAATCACATCAGAGAATCCAAGTGTTGCGATTGATCCAACTTTGTTGGGACAAGGATTCGATGAACAGATGCTTCTGGTTCTGAAAATCGCTTGTTACTGTACTTTGGATGATCCAAAACAGAGGCCAAACAGCAAAGATGTCAGGACCATGTTGTCCCAGATCAAGCACTAGTATTTCAATATGTACTGTTTGCTTTTATGTATGTTTTCTAGATTCCTGTTGCATAGGAAATAACTAAAACACTATCTTGGCAGAAATTTGTAATGAAGACTGTATAACTTAAATGGGTTTCAATTATGTTTGTTGCTCTAAACATAAATTCTCAATACACTATAAGAATCTTAACTATATACATAAGGGAAAAGAGCAATTAATTAAAATGACAATGAGTTACATGTTTTGTTACTGTCTTCTCTATATGCAGCCTTTGAGAATCTCCCTCAAATATTCTAGCTGTTCGTGGCTGCCTTCATGTTCTTCCCACTAAAAATAATAAAAGCAAATTCAACACATGTTCAGTGTATACTCGGGACTGAGATGAGCAAACATTATCTATCAATTATGCAAGAACAAGTGAGCTTTTTCGTTTTAACTATTGTATGGAGACAATTTCTTATTCTAGTAACTCAATTATATTAGTTTTTGACATTTTAGACCCACCTCTTGAAGAGACAAAGATACCACTTTCCATCCAGCAGCAGCAACATATCGCCGCTTCAGCATTGTATGCCCTAATGGTAGTCCTGCAGAAGACAAGAGTCGAAATGACCATTGAGTTTGGATTGGCTCCTCCAGACACCAAGATAAATTAAGATATAGGTGATGGCACTTACCAGAGTTTCTTGAGAAATGAGTTGGCCCGTCGATTTCTAAAGCAACTTTCTTCTCGACCAGAGCAACATCCACAGTGTAACCATCCACATCATGTTCTTTAGCCCAATCAAGCCCTGTACTGATTAGAAGGCGTCCAACTTCTTTCTGAAAAGATGAGGTTATTTTCTGATTGAACCTTTTGGTTTTTCCTGCACGGGTTATTTTCTCTTCGAGTCCATGACAAAGAGACAACTGAAGGTGGGGGCACTCAAGCTTCAAGCACTGATTTACAAGATACACCTGAGAAGCAAACATGACGTCTTCCCTATACTGTTCTGAAAGCCTTTGCTCCACCAAGCTGGTCAAAGTATTCCATATATTGGCAAAGAAAGGTCGCTCAACTTGCCCAAGAACAGCATAAGACCATGCTATGTTTCCAAGCTGGTCCCTGTTAAAGCTAAGTGCTGGAGATCCTGAAGCACCATTGCTTACTTCAACGTCTGCTACCTCATCATGGTTTGCCATTTCTTTTGTTAAGCAGCACTTGAACTGGTCACAGCCTTTAAAAGAACTATCCAAAGATTCTAGCAAAGAATCAGCTGGCTCATAAAGTGAGGCAAATGACCACAATAGTTGAGCAATCTCTTGGCCCTTAAAGGTAATGACAATAGTGGAAGCCCTCTTTGACAACTCAGCAAAGAGTTCTGGAGCAGAATGCCGCATGGAAGCAAACGCCCCTGCAATATTAGCAACATTCTGAGAATTGAAATCCCCAACCTTTGATGTGGCAACTTCTGCAACTCTATCCATCTCTGTCAAGTAAAGCAATTCACCCCCTATTTTGGACAATGCCCAAGAAATATTTGAGATTCCTTGAGCTGAACATTCTGGTAGACATGTCATTGCAAGAGCAACAAGCATTGACATCTCTCTTTGCCGAGCAAATGCAAGCCTACGAGTTCTCATCATCGAAACTTTCTCCATATTCTTGGCAATTCGGTGGAGTGCAGTAGCAATGTTTAGGGGAGACAATGGCGATGGACTTAAACCTTTGGCAACAGCCATGATAGTCTCAGCTGTTACTTCCAGTACCTCCTCAGCAGTCTGCGCTTCTATTATAGCTTTGTTCAGGTTGATTTCCTTCATACGATCAGAAGGTCCTGAAAACTGGGATAGCCTCTGAGCTAATTGCTCCTTCATCTTCTCCTTCTTCTCCTCAAACATTCCACCAGCTAATGAACTAACTCTCTTCCGCAAATCCCCCATCTTATCCTCCACCGGTCCATCTTCAATATCCAAATCTTCTTCATCTGTATCAAAATCATCTTCGGGAACACTTTTACTTTTGACCTTTTCTTTCTTGTTTACAATTACTTTCTTGCTCCTTTTCTTTTTCTTCTTCTTAAGAGGCAACATCTCTGCCATTCTAGAAGACAATCCTCTTGCCTCAATCGACTTAAGCGCAATTTTCCTTGCCCTGACACACCAATCCATCCCTTCAGTGTCGTCGAGGGCTTTCGAATTCTTCTGCTTTTTCCTCTTCTTTGGAGGTTGTATATCCAACGGATCAATCTCCCCAAGAAATTCTGACTCCCAGTCTGCATCATCATCCTCTTCTTCCTCCACTTCTTCTTCCGAGTTGCCAATCACAGACGAGTTCTAAAACAATGACAATACGTGAACAATACAATCTTAGACTAAATCAACCTTATCCAAATTTGTTTCTGCAACCTTATCCAAAACATTCCACACCATAGGAGCAGCATCAGCCGCATACAAATAAAGACTAAATCAATGAAAGCAACCAAACGAACCCATGTCACCTAATAATTTCACAATTCCAGATTTCTACGAAATGAGTATACCGAAAATTTCTGAGAACTAACCATGGAAAGAGGAAGGTGCTCGACGGAGCCCGTACGGCGATGCAAGAAGCTTCTCTGCGCGAGTGGAGAAAGAAATCGATTCTTCTTATCAGAGAGAGGCCAAAGCCCTGGAATTGACCAAAGGAGCGAGTAAGACTATAAAGCTGGGTTGATGAAGAAGAAACAAACAAGAGAGAAGAGGAAACGAAATGACGACCTGATGCGAAAGAGGAGGAGGTGATAGAGATATGGAGATGGCGACGGCTGTGGTTGACGATGCGGTGGCGTATCTCCGGCGAATTGAGACAGAAGCATCGCCGGAATGGGACTACACACTCCATCTTCTTCTATCGGAAAAAAAAAAAGTTCGATGGCGCTGTGCTGTCGCTATGATTTTTACATAGAGTGGGTTTTTTTAGGCTGTTAGCTAAACCTTCTTGCTCGTTTAGCGGGTCTTTCAAAACCAGAGTCTTACGGTGCTGTCAATTATCATAGTGATCCCTCAAAATGAGTATTTTTATACAATAGGATAACTATTTTCTATAGATCCCTTCAAAATTCAAATACAGTACAGTTATTTAATATGAAATACATAGACCTATATCTTTATTTTTTTTTAAACCAATTTTTGTATTTAATAATTTTTAATTTCAACATACATTTATTTTTTTGTCAACAACATGCATTATGTGAATTTAAACGTAAATGTAACACAACGAATCAACAACAATACATTATGCTAGGCTATGTGTCATAATCACCATATAAAGACCAAATCTAATATTGTATTTTTTTGGTATTTCTTTTCTATCATATCCAAAATTATACAAATCCAATTTTATTAACATTCATAGTATTTTAATATTTACATCATCGTGTATCATTTGACAAAGGAAAAAAGAGTGCACCATGTACCATATGAATCTCAACTCTCTCTATACACACTGTATATTGTAAGGGATAAATCAAAGAAAACCCCGAACCAAAACCAAAAAAATCAAGTTAAGGAATCATCAAAGAAGAGAAGCTACTTGCTTCATGTAAGAAAAAGAATATGAAAAGCTTCCACTTCTGTAGTATATGCAAAATTCAGGGCTTAATAAATAATTTAATAAAAGCTTCGCACCCGTTGGAATCTTCTTTTCCAGAGGGCAGGTTCTCTTCCTTACTCCGGCAATGTCTGGAACAAGAAGTGAAAATCAGATCGCTGGCGGAAAAGCGGCGGTGGATCGACGTCGGAGAGATTAATGTTACCACCGTGGAAGGACTGCGAGACATCTTCCACTGAGAAAGGAATGCTGCAAGATCACCGGAAGGAAACAGTGAAGATTCGAGAGTTTAGGGAGAGAAATCGAGAAATTTTGTTTTTTTTTTTTGGTTTTTTTCTGCGTACCTTGAATCGACGTCGAGCAAAAAAGAAGGGTAAGTCATATTAACTGAATCTTCCGCCATTAATTTTCTCATCTGGTTGATCACCTATTTTTTTTTTTGTTGGCACGAATCGTTGAATCATGAGTTCAATTGCAACTAGTAAAGCCAGTTGATTCATTGTAAAGAACATAGCGTTATTTGTATTTTTGTTAGGTTTGTTCTGTGAATTTCTTTGAAGTAGTTTTGTAGTGAATTCATTACTTACCTCAGAGGAGAGTCCTTGAGTTCCATATTTGTCGTCCCAAAACATAGTCCCAATTCGATATACTTGTGGAATGCTTAGTACCTGAATGACATATTTAGAAAAGAGTTCTGTGAAAAGTTGCAATTGTTTTCCATGTTCAACTATTTGTGTAGCAATCAATAACTGGGAGTAGGACTATAGGAGGGTTTTAGTTTTATGCCACATCTTGTAGTTCTCTAGTTTAGTTTATCCAACTAGTTTGCGTTTACTTTCTTTCATAAGATCCCTAATACATAATTGTGCCATAGTAAGATCTTTCTATATGTTTTGCATAAGTTTTGGTTTAAGGTCTTTACCGGGCATATCTCTTTTATGATCTCGTCCAACGATTTCTGTGTCTTTTGATGCGAGACCTGTAGAGTCACAGTGTATATCAAATGCTGAATTCATACCAATTATGTATTTCACCAGTAGACATGATTCGAAGTTGTACCAGAAACTTCACTGCTTGCCTTATGTGTTGAAGTTCATCCCATGGTGATCGTGCTACTGCTGCCTGTAGAAGACAAAAAAAGAATTATGTAAGTTAATCTCTTTGTCTTATTTTTGATCTTTGCATAATTTGGTTATAAATGCTTTAGCCTACCTCGTCATCTGCCTTCAGGCACCACTGTTCTAATTCATGCAAACCCATTTTCAGATATTCTCCGTTGCTAACCGAACAACACTCTCGGCGAAGCAACAAACTGCCACAAGATAAACTTTGTAAGTCAAGCTACCTCATATCTAAATGTAGGTACTTGTGTCCTCTGCAATATATTTTCTGTACCTATTGAAGAGCTGCACATTGATGTACGAGAAAACCTGATGGAAGAGTTTTCTTGTGATCATAGATGGGACCTGGAGACCATTAAGACTCAGTCAAGAAACAGGAAAATATAAATTAAGCCTGAAATGAAAATCTTCGAAGGTTCATTCTCTTACATGGTTCTCTGCCATATAGGTCAAGGTATGTTCAAGCTTGTTGACAATGTTCTGCCACTGTACATATGATGCCTGTTGCTTGGCAATTGTGTTCAAGTGGATGCTTTTAGTCACGTCTCGCAAAGTTCTTGCTCTTGTCGGTCTTGGTGCCTGATAAATCTCACATATAACACATTATTAACATATGTGATTAGCACGATAAGTTCCATAGTAACTTGATGAATGATGTACTAACATGGATACAGAGATTTAGTAATGGGTTTATCTCCTTCTTTAATTTATCTCGGATCATTCCATATGTTTTCTCAACATATGCTGCTAAGTGTTGCTTGAATAGTAAAGCCGGGTATTTAGCTTCGATCATCTGTTGGTCATTTGATATCCCAACCATCCCACTGTAGCCACTGGCTGTTTCCAAGCCCACTGAAGATGATTGCATCCCCTACAATGTTTTTACAAACTATTACTAAGGCTCTTCCAAATTGATTAATCGGAGGTTCACTTTTACCAAGCTTACTTGGACCAATCTTCCAAATAGTGTAGCCTGGGGTGATCTATTACGTCTAGAACCCGCATTATTCGTATTGCTGAACTTGAGTGTAGATTGGAGAAGATATAAGAGGGTAGAGCTTGTTGTGAGCCAATAAGTTAGTTCCCTCGTATCATCTTGGCTCTTCTGGACCAAAATTAGTATAACTTGAATAGAAAGTTCCGGTTTCAGAGGGTTCAGATACTACTTTCATAGCCATTGTCTCTAATCTATTACCTCAATGGACGATCGGATTATATGAACAATTTTATCAAATATATTTGTTTTCTCTGCTTCAAATGATCTCCACTGAAGTAGTGCCTTGTACACTATCCAAGCTGCCACAGATCTGTCGTTATCAAACCTTCTCTCATCAGTGAGGCATTTTATCAGCACCTCATGGCTCTCCTGTTCAGTAATAGTCATTAAAAGTTGTTCTACAGTAAAACAGACCCTTAAATATATTTTCTTGCTTTTGTTGGTTATCAATTTATGGCTCTTTAGTACAAACAAGTTCTCGAATGATACCTGTTGCCGATCTGTTAGAGACCCTTGTTTTGCTAACACATTGATTGAATTCCTTGGCTCCTGAAAAAAATAGCAAGGGATGAGGAGCTGCTGTAAAGTACTATTTCTTAACTGGGCCTAGCAAGATACCGTACCTTTGTTGCCTGAATCTCCTGTGTTTGATGTCCATTTTCTAGATCCTGTACAGTTATATTACATTAATGCAAATTGTTAGACATATATTTTGACTTCGAAATTATATGTCGACTGAAGTTTTGTACCTTTTCGGACACAAAAACTCTTTTAGGAGGCATTGTCTTTTCTACAGAAGCTGTCTGTCTTCGAAGAGATTCATTCTCTGACTCTAGAATTGCAACCTTATCCTTGAGGCTGATAAGAGGTTTTCTTTTAGATATGCAGATACAATTTCATATTTTTCATTTTCTTTTATAATTCAGGGCGACTGAAATTTTTTTTAATCCATGCAGCTATGCCTGATAGAAGAAAGGAATGTACTAGGCTGACAAAACTGATCAGCTCACAGAACCGTACCTGTTTAACTCTCCAGACTCTTCGACCCTTGTTGAAGCGGCCAAAGCCTGCTGACGCAAGACCTGATTTTCGGATTCAAGGTTTGACAGGTTCGTTTGTAATCTGAAAATTACAAACAATACTCATAAAACCTGACTGCAAAACAGGAATATGATATTAAATGCCTTAAGGAACTTAATAAAATCTATACCGTTCGATGATCTCTTGGAGTTGGATGGCCTTTGATTTTGCATCTTCTGCTTCAGTTAGACTTGCCTTACTATCTCTTTCAAGTGCAGAACATTTTGCTTCAAACTCCTCAATTGTTCCTTTTAATTTTGTTACCTCAGCCTACGTTTTGAAGATATAGTATTAGGTAAAGTATCTGCTAGTTAGTGTAACTTTTAGCTAAACTTTACCTCCAATTCATTGTTTTGACTGTTCAGTAATTCCAGTTGAGTGTTATCTACAACTGGAACCTCTTTGATGACTGGTGGAGCTTGTTCAATGGCTAATTTTGCTGCTTCTTTCTCTCGTATGATTGCAGCATGGGCTTCATCTAGCTTCTCTTGCAACTCAATTAAATTATTTTGTAGTTTTGCGATTTCTTGTGCTTTGGCTTCTTCAAGATCAACCTAATGACACAATTAAACGTGGGCGTCATTTTGGAACTTTCAACTCTAGCATTTCATTCAAGGAAATCAGATAGCAGAACAAAAGAATCTAGTTTCTAACTTCGTTGACAATACCTTTTGATGCTTCTCTAATTCGAGACGCCAGGTTAGCTCTTCCACACGTTTCTCTAACTTGTCCTTGGCTTCCTTGAGCGCCCCAGTTTCTCTTGCAGCCTTTTTGGAAAGATTTTATTGTTAGTGATATTTTGATTTCTATTGCCTGCCTCGTGGATATTAGATTGGTTTTTATGTGAGTAATCAATCTAGTAATGAAGCTTACCATTTTGAGTTTTTTGAGCTCTTTTCGAGCTACTTTTGCTCTCCACAGACATTGTAATGCTAATGTTGCTTTTTTGTGATTTTTATAAGCTTCTTGAGCTTGGTGTCTTCTCCATTCCCTCTGTTAGAAGATATATTAGTATGACTTATCATCAAAGTATATCAAAATCATCTTCAATGCACTGTTGTTCCTCTTCCATACTATTTAATGCTCAGACAAGTTAGAACAATCATATTGCTTGATGTCTGATCCGTCAAGCATCTTGGAGTACGTGCATAAGTTTCCTTAGTTAAAAACTTGTTCCCTTATGGGTGAGAGTAATCCACATTTTAAAATAAGATTGCTTACTGCTTTTGATTATTTCTAACCTATCCTTGAGAATAAACTAGTCCAGAAACTTCGGATATTTTTATAGAGAACTAAGAAGTGTGATAACGTAATCAAAATCTAGTACCTGAACTATAATTGCTGCGTTTGTTCTTCTTCTGTGTCTATGTTTGTTTCGAGCAGACATTGCCCGTAAACCAGTCTGAATAACTGATGCTGAGGCCTGTAGCATGGTGTAGCTTTTCCTTGCTCTGTGGGCACGAATGTTCTTTTGGATACAAATTGAAGCAGCTTCTCTTCGCATGTTTTGATACAACTTGCGTGCAAGTTGAGCTATAGAAGCAATACACATGACACAGTTAGTTTGACATATACTGTTACCTGGCTGAAATTTTTATCATATTGTGACTCTAGATTTTAGATATGGCTCTATTGATAATTTAACTGTTCAGTTCATAGCTTTGTGTTGGGTAGGGTGTTAGTGTTACTATTAAAACATAGGTAGAAGAATAAAACCTCTCCAAAGTTTTTGCATATAAATTGTAGCCCTTTTCTGCCCAATGAACTCTTTTCTTGTCAAATACGTCCTGATCTGCCTCTGAATAAGTCTAGTGGCACCAGCCAAGACCTCGGTTCTTCTTGCATCTAGTTCAGCCATCTGTCCGGCCCTAAGAAATATCTTTGTTTTCCCTATCTGAAGATGAGTAATTAGAATGCAAGCTAGATTACACTGTTACCATTGGGTTGCCTATTTGATTCATATCTGACATACTTGTAAACTGAGCTTCATATACCTGGTAGCCCTTTAGACCCATCTTGTCGCAGATTGAAGCACATGCGGACTTTTCGTCGGATCTGTCGATATATAAAATATTCTCAGTGTTCTATTGGATCAGGATACATGATAAAACTGATAATCTGTCGTCTTTTCTAGACTTTTCTATAGACTATGTTTACCCCTCTGGAACGTCTGTTGCTAGCATCACAAAACGATCAAGGAATTCATCAAAAGCTCGTTTTGTTGGATAACCAGCACAACTGATTCTTATAGCTTCCAGTACACCCTGTTCACATATCCAGATCTGCTATTAGCAAAAATCCCTATGTAAAACATGAATGTGAAATAGGAAACCTGAGGCTCTGGCTTACTCCGCATCTTAGTTGGTTTAAGACGTTGTCATTCTCGAAAATCCCGGGCTTTAGAACTGCATTTGGCTTCACACATCTAATATAATGGGGCTCTGTTGTGTTCAGCGTCTCCATTAGAGCTTGGAGTTGTTGCTGGGTGTAGGTTAGGTCAGGAATCAAGATCTTGAGCAATGTGAAAATGATATATAGTTACTAGCGGCTTACCTTGAAACGGGTCCCAATGGATGAAAATTTGGACTGCTTTGATGCGTCCTCTGGAAGTGGTGGAAACAAATTGGCGACGAAAGAGCACTTAGATGCATCTAACAAAGCTTGATGTTCCGCCACAACATAATCCTTGTTCTTGTCAAGAAATTGCTCTGCTGAATACGTAACCTGGACACGGAAAAGCGTCCTTAGTAACTTGCTACTGTATTTACTTCAGCTTAGTATCTAAAATTGTGTTTGTCTCACATCTCCTGCATAGTGGTTGACAGTGAAGGCTGTTTGGGCAAGCTTAGGTTTGCTGAAACGCTTGTGTCCTTTATATGTTTGATACATCTTCTGTGCAAATGTCTCATGAGTCGACTTGGGGAACATGCTGAAAAGGTGAATCTTATGATTATGTCGAGAGGAGCCAGTTTACTTCTTACTATGGATTGATATTGTGAAACTTTCCTTCCCCTAAAAGTAGGATTACACGTACCATGCTTCATCAAGTAGGGCAATTATGCCTCCTGGTTTCTGCAAAAAATAAGATGTCATTGATAATTTTCTGTGATTGTTCATGTTGTTAATGTGACAATTTTATCCATATTTATGATGTTTGTTGCATAGTTTATACCTTCTCAATGAGATCTAAGACATCCTGGTTATCAACAAATTCAACATAGCTCCAGTTTATTTCCTCCCTCGTGTATTCCTCTTGCTCCATCTTGAATACATGCTGCAGAGAAAATTATATGTAAAAGTTGCTTGCAATGTGAACAGGTTACAGTGGTTTTATTTCCTACCTGATTGAAATGCTGTTGTAACTTCTCATTTGTGAGATTGATGCATAGCTGCTCAAAACTTTGAAACGAATAGTGGTATTATATCATAACTTTTATATGTACCCCATAATTCAGGTTTATAATTTCTGTCAGGTTTACCTGTTGATCTTGAAGCTTTCAAAACCATAAATGTCGAGAACTCCGATCAAGCTTTTAGCATTCGGGTCTTGACCTATTGAACTGTTGATCTTATCCACAATCCTGCCATTATTGAGTTGTGCATAGGTCATGTTTGGAGATTGCTCAAACTGAGAACTGTTTATCTAGTTAAAGGTGTGTTCGGTCTCTCTTATGATGTGTATAGAGTTTCTATCTTACCTCTGCGCCATTAAAATGCCTGTAGGCCAGAGCGTCTTTGCCTAATGATTGTTATAATATCTATTTTTGTTTCAGGGGTTGAATTTACATACCAGTCAAACAACCTGGAGTATACTGTCTTGGCTAAAGCATCACGGTTTGAAGCTGCCGATTCTGGGTCAAGCGGCTTTGTAATGTTACCATCTGGAGTTACAATTACACGCTTGCAGAGTGAATCTTCCATCATCTTCTCATTGCACCTATGTCAAGTGAATAATTGAAAATATGTCAGCATTGCCAGAGGAACTCTGCAGGATTTTAAAGTCTAGTGGTAAGGATTTTCGAGTCGAAGATACATGAGTAATTCTGCTGCTGTTTGAAGATGATATTTTGATTTATCATCCCTGAGTTTTGATGAATCCGCTTCTTCTCCTTTGATAAAATTGACATTTCCAAGGTGGAGGATTGCAGCTACGACGCGGAATATAGCATCCTAAAGTTGAATTTTTCAGGTCAGTATTTGAAGTATCTATAATCATATGTATCCTAAGAATGAGATTCAGGAGGTTGAGACAAACCTGTGCCTCTTGTCCAATGCCCACAATGTCCATGGCATTTCTGGTCTCTATATACTCTCTTGCATCGTCTACATTAGAAACCTCGTAGCAGTTTGTCTGGTTTAGATAGTGAAACGTCCTTGGATCCCCTACCTTGAATTTCTTAGCTTCCTGAAAAATCAAACTTATTGTTACAATTGTTGTATCCTATTTTTTTTCCAGCTCTATTGCTTTTAGGATTGTTACTGAAGACTTACCTCAGGAGGTGCTGCACAGAGCATGTAGAAGCAGTGGTAGTTCCTCTCAGGGTCTGAGACTTGGCAAACACGAGACCGTTCGAGAAGATAAGTGCGGATTGCAGCTCCAGATATTTTCCCACGCTTGTCAAATTGGATCTCAACAAATTTTCCAAACCGACTGTTGAAGAACCAAGAGAATTACAAAGGAGTCAAAACAAAAGATGCCAGCAGAAAAAGGAATTAGATATGTCCAAAGTAAGTGTTTCATAGGCACCACCTTGAATTGTTGTTTTTCACTGTTTTGGCGTTACCAAAAGCTTCTAACACTGGATTAGACTGAAAACAGAATAATTTAGAACGGTGGAAGCATTTATTCGAAGCAGATAAAATCAGAGTAAGTAACTCACCTCTAAAACTTGTTGCTCAACACTTCTTCCTTCAGTATCTGATCTTCCTCCCATGAATGCTAGATATCTCATGAGCATTTTGGTTGTTTCTGTTTTTCCAGCTCCGCTCTCCCCACTGACCAAAATAGACTGGCTTCTTGCCTCATTTATCATCGCCCTGGTATGTATGTTAAGCTTTTTGGTGAGCTAAGTTCTTTACAGTAGCTGTATAAAAGTCTCTACTACTCAGAGATTAACAACTTTTACCTGTAACTGGTATCTGCAACAGCAAACAGATGCGGGCTTAGCTCTCCAAATGCAGCTCCTTTATATTGCTCCATCATATGGACACTATACAAATGCGGAAGTCTTTGGAATGGATTCACCGCGATCAAGATGTTTCCGGTGTAAGTCTGTTCTATCCAAGAGTTTGCAATTAGCTAATCTCAACATTGACTTACAAAAGTTTGAATAATGGAATGTTTTAGATATCCGTTTTAAATTACTGACATATATCTCGTTTAAAGCAAAACGGCAATCGAGATTGTGGAGGACCCCTGGCTCATGGAGGTAAGCCAGTTTAGTCATGTCGTCAACTCCTGCAGGCGGTGCCTCTATATCCTTTGGATATATTCTAGAAATACTAGCAACAGCCTGTAAAAATCAAATCTATACTTCAAATGCTTCTAGAAAATATGTGAATTTTATTGTAAAGGTCCATGGTTAAAAAGATCAAAATATTTTCTGTTTTGTGTGGTTTTATTATATCAAATGAAAAGTAGTTTCTCACTGTTTTCCCATTTGCAGTGACTATTTTGGCATTGGTGCCTATGATTTCAATCACTTCTCCACTAATCCATGCGAGTTCTGGATCCTCGACCCAGACGTGTGACCCGAGTGTGATATTTACAGGAGTCCCCTATTCATCAAAACAAGCCTTTCAATAGTCTCATCTTAGAAGAAAAGATAGAATATGCAGCAGAAAGTTCTTGGGAAGGCTTACCATATTTCAGAGCTCTTACGCTGAGAATCTGCAGCAGTTGAAGTAAAGAGAAGGTAATTTAGATAGAGAAGATTAAGCTCTTTGAGGGAGAGAGAGAGACAGAGATGAATCACAAAACGAAATGAAAAGGCGACTCTGAATCCAAGAAAAGCCACAGGATATTCTTATCTAGAATATGACCTTTCCCTCACCTCTAATCTCCTCCAATTCTTTTCACTGTTTTTGCAGGTTTTAGAGCTTAAGATGCAGCAATGGCGGCAAATCAACTTCTTTCAGATATTCTCTCTTGGGTCATTTGCTTTGAAAACCATGCTTGAGCTTAAGGTCACTCTACATATTTTTCTCCTTTTCATAGCTTTATGATGCTTCCTTTTGAGTATGAATGGGGTCCTCGTAGGTTAAAAAGAATGTGAAATAGCTGCTTTTCGAACTTTAAAGTTGTCTGCTTTACATTTTGATATTGCTACTGCACCAACTTTTTCACTTGATCGGCCATTGCCAGGTACTGTTTAGCTGTGAAAGTGAACGTTTTTTTCTTCTCTTTTTCGTTGAAGACAATAATGCCCTTTTACGTTTGGTTTCCATCTCTTGCAGAGCCAAAAAAGGCTCAAGGGACTTGTCATGGACGTGCTTAAACTTGAAGTCATCACCTTAAAAAGTGTAAAACTTTTGTCAAATATGATTGAAAGTTGCAGATATATTTTAAATTTGTGTGTGAAGGTAATGGCCGGTGGAGAATCTCCGGTAGCTGTTGAGGCCGGTGGCCATTTGGATTAACTTTTCCAGCTAGACTTGGCTTTTTTCTTTTCTTACTCATTTTTTATTAATGGTCGAAAGTGTTTAGTATATAGCTGTCATATTTTTGCTAATTTCCTTGATCCAACAACATCATGATTACATGTGCAACCCTGTGTTTTAGTTTATTTCTTAAATTAAATAAAAGATCTCTCCTAGTATCGTATACTACTATTAACTAATACGTATAATCTATCAAAAGCACATTACATGAAGAAAAAAAAACAAGGAAAAACAAAATGTAACTTTAAGACCAACCCAAACAAGAAAGACTAACTAAATTTGACTAATTTCATCCTCAAAAGAGAATACAAAAAATAACAGCTACAATATCAGTACCCTCCTCTCTGACATCAAACCGTAAAAATCTATAATTAGCATTAACAGAAAAAGAAAGAAAAGAAAAAACAGGTAGGAGCTCTCTTACCTATTAATGCAATAAATGAAAGACATGATTGAACACAAAAACATTTTTGTTACAAGGAAAGGCCAAAAACCTTTGAGGGATTTTAGAGTATCCCGTTTGTAATCGATGGCCAATTCCTCAGATAATCCTGGACCTCCCCAAGTTGAATTTTATGATGCCAGTACCTCTCGGTTTGGGAATATCATGTGTTATAACCAAACGTTAATGGACCTTGTCGGAGATCATAACGGAGAGGAGAGCGGAAGCTCTCTTACAGCCGCTCTTCCTGTCTTTGTGACGCAACTCTGTGTTGCTAATCTCAGCTACCGCCTTCTCTACTATTTTACTCGGCCTCTGCGTCTTCCTCCTTTCGTCGCTCAAATCCTTGTGAGTCATCTAATCAACTTCATTAATGTTCTAGCGAAAACAAATATCAGTTTCTTATGCTTTCTATTTTGAGTTTTAAGGTAAACCAAAATGAAAAAAGTTCTAGATTTTGTTCACGTACAAATATATTGCTCGTACGTATTTTTAGAACATGATAATTGTAATGATTATTTTGCTTCTTCTCTAAATAATTTGCAGTGCGGATTACTGTTCAGCCCGTCCGTGCTCGGCAAAAACAATTGGGTCCTGAAAAATTTATTCCCTTATAGATTTACAATGGTTCTCGAGACATTTGCGAACTTGGCTCTCGTTTACAACATTTTCCTCCTCGGTCTCGGCATGGACTTGAGGATGATAAAGATCAAAGATACAAAACCAGTGATCATAGCCATTGTTGGCCTCGTTGCGGCTTTACTTGCCGGTACTGGCTTTTACTACCTTCCCGGTAACGGAGACCCCGACAAGATCCTAGCAGGTGGTATTTATTGGTCGGTTGCGTTTGGCTGTACAAATTTCCCTGATCTTGCTAGGATTCTTGCGGATCTCAAGCTCTTGCGTTCCGATATGGGACGTACCGCGATGAGTGCAGCCATTGTTTCTGATTTGTGCACTTGGATTCTCTTCGTTATTGGAATGGCGAGTTTTAGCAAAGCAGGTAACTAAAACTAAATATGAATTAATGTTCCCTTGTGATTTTTTTTTTCCCTTTAGAACTCACAAACGCAAAAGGTGATGGTTCACATTAGTACTTAGTACGTACTAACGAAAACATTATTTAATTTCTAAGGTGCACGGAATGAAATGATGCCATACTCATTAGTATCAACCACAGCTTTTGTCCTTTTCTGCTACTTCCTGATCCGTCCTGCAGTGGCTTGGACCTTCCACAACACCGTCAAAGGAGGCCACGTCGATGAAACTCATGTTTGGTTCATTCTAGCCGGTGTTATTCTCTGCAGCTTAATGACCGAACTATGTGGTGTCCAGTCAATTACCGGAGCTTTCTTGTTCGGTCTCTCGATCCCTCACGACCACATCATTCGAAACATGATCGAACAGAAGCTCCACGATTACATCTCTGGAATACTTATGCCTCTTTTCTACATCATTTGCGGTCTAAGAGCCGATCTTGGTTATATGTCCGAGTACGTGAGCGTCAGAACGATGGCTTTGGTGATTTCTGCCTCGTTTTTGGTGAAGATTTTGTCCACGGTTGTTTGCTCCATCTTCCTGCGTATACCTTTCCGTGATGGCTTAGCCATTGGTTCGCTTATGAACACCAAAGGAACCATGGCATTAGTCATTCTAAATGCAGGACGAGACACCAAGGCATTGGACGTAATTATGTACACTCATATGACGTTGGCGTTCCTAGTGATGTCAATAGTGGTGCAGCCACTACTAACCATTTTTTACAGACCAAAGAAGAAAATTGTTTTCTACAAAAATCGAACCATTCAAAAACACAGAGGAGAGTCAGAGCTTTCAGTATTAACCTGCGTCCACATGCTCCCTAACGTCTCCGGCATAACCAATCTGTTACAACTCTCTAACCCCACCAAAAGGTCTCCACTTAACGTTGTTGCCATCCACCTAATCGAGCTAACGGGTCGCACCACGGCTTCGTTGCTCATAATGAACGATGAAGCCAAACCGAAAGCTAACTTTTCGGACAGAGTCAGAGCGGAATCCGATCAGATCGCTGAGACGTTCGCAGCTCTGGAAGTGGACAACGAAGGGATTCTGGTTCAGACCATCACCGCGGTCTCACCTTACGCGACCATGCACGAAGATATTAGTTTGTTGGCTGAGGACAAACAAGTCAGCTTCATTTTAATGCCTTACCACAAGAATATGATGTCAGACGGTCGGTTAACCGAAGGAAACGATGTCCACGCTGAAATCAACAGAAACGTTTTGCGCCACGCGCCTTGTTCGGTTGGGGTCTTGGTTGACCGTGGCATGATGATTTTCCGGTCTGAATCTTTCCGAGGCGAAACCACAAAGAAAGAAATAGCGATGATATTTGCTGGAGGTCGTGACGACCGAGAGGCTCTGGCTTTCGCATGGAGAATGGTGGGACAAGAAATGGCTAAACTCACGGTTGTGAGATTCCTCCCAAACCAGGAAGCTTTAGTCTCGGCCGGGACAGCCGGGGTTGAGTACGGCAAAGAGAAACATATTGACGAAGAGTACCTCTACGAGTTTAACTTCAAGACAAAGAATGATCCGTTAGTGACTTATATAGAGAAAGTGGTTAAGGATGGCCACGATACGATCGCAACGATTATGGAAATGGAAGAGAACAATTCTTACGATCTTTACATTGTGGGAAGAGGGTATAAAGTAGAAACACCTGTGACCGCGGGATTAATGGATTGGAGTAGTTTTCCTGATTTAGGGGTTATAGGCGATACGTTAGCTTCATCAAACTTCACAATGCAAGCTTCGGTTCTTGTGGTTCAACAATACTCATCAGCCAACAAACAAACCGCAGGTAACCACAATCAAGAACCTGTTCAAGGTGCTCCTGAAGCTACACCTTTCATGGAAGACGAGGATGATGAAGAGGGAGATCGATATCATATCGGAATGCGCAAATGATTAAGTGTTTTTTTCTCATTCAATATTTAGAAGCTTGTAAGATTTTTTTGTTCATATAATCAATCCAAAGAGTCATTGGTTTACTGAATTACGATTTTGTTACCGAGTTTCCCCGATGGCAAATTCAATATGCTCAAGTAGAAACCGTTGCAGCTTCTTTCTTAAATCTTCGACTTTCTCGTTGGTTTCTGTTCTGTTTAAGATCAGATCATCGAGCCAATGGTTTACTGCTTTTAGGTGGACGAGAAGAGAGTCTTTTCCATTTGTTTCTTCTTTCTTCACCGAGAAAGTCCCTTTGTTCAGTGAGTTCTCCAAGTATTTCAAGAACCATTGGCTCAAAACTCGGACAAGCTCCTCCGCTAGACTTGCTGACTCCTTCAACCTGCTTTTACCATCTAAGCTACTTTGGTCAGAAACAGAAAGATGTTTCGTCGCAGGAGGAGGTTTTACGCCCTTGTAAGCTGTGTTTCTTGGACTTAACTTCTCCTTGGGATTCAGTTTTTCAGATGAATTTTGTATAACAATGTAATGATGATGATCAGCAGCATCCTCTTGCTTTCCAGACTCTTTACATAAGTTGAATTGAGACAAACCGGTCACTACCGCAGCTTGAACCCAAGATGCTGCATTTTTGTTAGCTGCTAGTATACATGAGCCGTTGTTTCGATTTTGAGTAAGCAACAGATGGACCGCTCTGCCTGTATTCTGTGTACTATGGTAAATCTCCAAAAACCGACGTACTACTTGTCCCGCAGATAATTTCTTAGAAGAATCACACAGCTCAGCAAAGGTCCTGAAGAACAATTTATTAATGACTCGAAAACGCTTGTAATGAAACTGGTCAAGGATGAAATAGAGAAGACATACTGTAAACTGAGTAGAACAGACTCCATGGCAGATGCTTCCTCCAATGCGCTTACTGCTCCCGAAACTGCTACTTGCCTATGTGATGAGACTTCCTGAAAGGAGAGGTTGAAACACATGACTACTAATTCTTAGAGTAGCTAGATTGATCCAAAATACTGTACCTTTCCAAGCAATTGAATGGCTTTTGGGAGTATACTCCATAAGATTCTCTGATCATACCAATTCCTGTGACTTGAAGGCAGCTTAAAAAGCTCAACTGAAGGAGCCACTGCCTTTGACAACGACTTGATGCCATCTTTTGGAGATATGGTCATGGATATAGGTGACGCAGGCTTGACAACATTTCTATATCTTAAAGCAGGTGTTTCGCAGGTAAGGTGATTTAATATAGGTGACTTGATACCATCTTTTGAAGATATGGCCATGGATATAGGTGATACAGGCTTGGACACATTCCTGTTTCTTAAAGCAGGGGTGTCACAGTTAACGTGCTTTGATGGGGACTCATTCTTTGGCAGATTCTTTTCAGGCAAGATCTTCAAAAACAAACATACAGAAGAAATCTATGGAATCAAGAAAGATTCACTAACATTGTAACAACTTATAAAGAACAAGAAACCCTAAGCAATTCAAAACACAGCTTCCAAAACATGGATCAAACAGAGCGATTCACCGACCAAGAAGCAACAACTTAAAGAACAAGAAACCTTAAAACCACTCAAACAGAGCGACTCACAGAAGAAGAGAGGAAGATGGAAGATGTACCAGTTTAGGTTTGAGACGTGGGGAAGAAAGAAGCAAAGTGGCGTCACGACGGTGAGTCACAGGAGGAGGAGGCTGATCCCAACAACTCCTTCTCGCGGAATCCAGACTCATCCTCCTCATCTCAACAAGATTCTTCTTCTTCGTCTTCGTCGTCGTGGGCGAAACAGAGGCCTCGGTAAAAGGAAGAAGCAAATCGCTAGAAAAAAGATCACTAGGGTTTCCAACGCAGAGCCTCCGCTTAGGGACTGGTTTCAATCCACGGATTACAGGAACAGGGCATCCTTTCTCAATGTGTAAACCACCGAGGATGTAAACAAACTGCCCTAGCTGGATTTCATCGGAGCGTATGAGATCAGCGTCGTCTCCGGCGGAAACGGCGACGTAAGCGGCGTGGAGAGAGTCAGAGACTTTGACGAAGAATGCTTCGCTACGCCATTGGTCGTCAGAGAGACAGGGGACGATTTCTATGACTTGGAGGAGTGGTGAGCGGTGTGAGGAGAGTAACAGCGGCGAAGAAAGTGAGTTACCGGCGGCGAGGTTGAGAAGGTTGGAGAGAACTCCGGGAGTAAGACACGCCATGGTTGTAAAACAGAAGCATCTTTTGGGGGAAGGAAGGAAGGAAGAATGAGTAGTTGTGAATCTCAAAGAGATGTGTCTTGGGGAATGTGAAGAGTTCGTCGTTTACTGTGTCGGGAAAAGTAAACAGTTTTTTGTCAGAATGCAAAAAAAGCTCTCTCTCTGTCTTCGAGATTTGATGGGCAAAGAGTAAGCTTTTGTTGGTTGCAGGTGTAAAGCACGAGCCTTTTTGTCTTTTTTTTTGTTTGTTTATTTTGTAAAATTCCTAATTGCAAAATTGTCAGGGGATTTGTTAGCTAGCCTAGTTCCAATCCAACTATTTGGAATGAGACAAAAACATATTCTCTACGGATAAGTTTTTCTTCTTTTTGTAGTTATTAATAGGGCTTCATGCAATTTTTTCCCAACTGGGCCGACTACTGGTTGTGTCCTTGTCGAGTTTTGGCCGAGTTAAGGGCCGAACTGCTGAATTGTTCCAAGGTGACTCGCTTCGAAATCTAAAAACCGGTTAAAATCGGTCCACAAAATTTAAGTTCACCATTTTGTTTAGTTAGGGTTTGCACACCCACCAAAAAAAAAAGGTGTCTTCTTTCTCTATTTTGTTATGTTTTTCCAAAATTATAATGGAAACTCAAAAGTCGATGTTGTATACTTGTATTGTATTATGATGGGCCAACTCAAACTTAAAGGAACCTTTTTGTAAGAATGTTTTCATGAAAGGCCCCTTGTTTAATACACCTAGTAGAGAACACAAGTGAAGTGTCCAATCATATTTACTTACTTGTGTTTGTGTTGACACTCCAACTAGTCCATCAGGTCTTACTCGAACCAACCATCCTTCCATTAGTTTATGAATTTGCTTTGATTGTATACCTTTGTTGTTGCTATCTCTTTTCAACAACTCTTTTGCTACCTTTATCACCATTACCTAAAAGGCTAAAACGTACATGATAATAAGTTTCAATTTAAACATATGGTTAGATTGGCGACTGAGATGGATTTTTATCAATTAATATTTGGATTGTGTATCTTCTTTGCTTGAGCTGCAAAAGTGATAGATACAATCTACAAAATTTAAAGTTTCAGTGAACTATCAACTATAATAAAGTTTTATAGAATAAGTTCAATGAAACTATATTCAAGTCGATTACATTGTACTTCTAGCATCTATCTAAATTCACATTGAACTAACTATAAATTTTTCAATACCACTGAATCTATTAAATTCATCCCAAAATACGAAGAATAATAAATATATGAGTCACACTTGTAATCATTTCTTCATTTATTTATAAAGCAAGTAATACTCCAAACACTCTCAGTCACCGACCGCTTACGTTATAATTCGAAAGTGAAAATAGACCTATAACTACCCCTCCTAATTAAGCTCTATATAGTTGTCTCCTCTGAAAAAAAAAAGAATATTAGATCCACTCTTTTGTATGATCAACCATGGGAAGTGAAGTAATAAGCCCGACCAAGCCACGGTTTGATCTAAGCATGTCGAAAAGAACTAGAAAACCATGGTCTAGTCTCATCAACGATATGCATCACCTTGATTTATCCACCCAAAGCTCACAACCAAAACCGGACAAAGAACAAGAGAAAATCGAAGACAAAGAAATTGATCGTCAGAGTTTGAACAACCTGATGAGATGCGAGGAGAAATCGAATGAAGAAACTAATGTTAACAACAAGAACTCTCTAGGTCAACATTTCGGGGATGATGAGGGGATCAAGCAGACGATGCAATTGGTGGTGAAGAAAGAGAAGCTAGGTGGTATGAAATTCAAAGGTATGATGGGTCGTTATGTTAAGGTCTGGAGCGGTTTGATAAAAGCCAAACGTGACCGCAAAACGCCGGTCTTACTGTTCAAAACTTGATTTCCATCGTATACGTTTCATGTACGTGATCACGTCTATATACCTACATTGGATATGTTACGTTGTATTATTGATGTGTACCGTATATTTTTGGCATTTTGGTTTTTTTTTTTTTTTTTTTTTTTTTTTTTTTTTTTTTACGAATCTCCCTACATAAATTTTGTTATGTATATCGAGCTTTTACCAAATTTTATTATCTATTAGCTTAGACCATCTGTACTGGCAGCAACGATGAGCGTTGCTCAATAATATATTTTATTTTATTTTTCTTTTAATATTATTATAAATTTAAATAATAAATCTAGAAAAAAAATTAATTTATCATGAAGTGACACCTGACTGAGAACCGATTCTTATGGTGCTCGGAGAAGAAACGTTGCTTAATTTTTGTGCCTTTTTATTATTATTTTTTTATTTTAAATTGAGAGAATCTCTAACAGTAACTACTACTAAAGATGCCCTTCGTATTTATGTTGTCCGACGAGTTTGTCCTATATATATATAGTATCTTGTAGTCGATCATTACCGACTGGTTGGTTACGGTTCACGGTGATATTTATGACTGTTAACTTTCAATACTTTGGTAGCTGCAAATTTCCGGTGTTTCCAACGGCGCCGACTCCTCCCCTCCTCTACCGCGTTGAGCAATCCACTCCCCATGGGGAAGCAAAAACGCAACAAAGGCCTCTCGGGTGCGAAGTCGTCACCATCTAAAAGCGCTTCTCAACCCCCTTCTCCATTCTCGGTTAACTCTGCGGCGAAGCTCCAATCTCCGTCTCCGACTCCAGTTGACCTCAGTCCAGCTCTGGTTACTCTTGTTCCTATCCCAAAGACAAGCTCAGCCAACATTCCGCAAGTAGATCTGAGATCTATTTCAGATCTGGTACCCCCTAGTAAGATCGATGTGATGCAAGTGGCTACGTTGGTACCTGCTTCAGCTCCATCAACCCCTCCACCTGCTCCTCTTAATTCATCTGTCCCATCTGCGCAAGCTGCACCCATCAAGGTTGTTGCGGCAAACCTAGAAGAAATCAGGCCTAACCTTGCTGTTGAAGACGACACCTGGTTTGACCTCTTCAAAGTTAATACTAAAAGGCTCCAAAAGAAAGGTGATGCCTTTACCCTACCATCTGGTGAGTCGTGTGTGAAAATCCCAGATTCGGTGATAGAGAAACACTAGAAGTCCTAGGAATCGTTCATCCTCGGCCAATTCTACTCAGATCCTCCATTCCAAGGTACAATCCACACCATTGTTAATGGGATATGGAGCAAGCATTACAAGGATATCACGATTTCCAAAATAGAGGGTAACGCCTTCCTGTTCCGGATCCCCAACGTCCAGACAAGGAATCGGGTCTTGACTCATAGGCTATGGCAAATTGAAGGGCAAACGATGTTTGTCGCAAAGTGGGAGCCCGGTGTTGTGCCCGTCAAAACCGAGCTCAAAACAGTTCCCATCTGGCTCTAGCTCAGAAATGTTCCTTTCCAATTTTTCAATGATGATGGACTGGAACGTATTGCTAGCTTGGTAGGCGACCCCAAGTTCTTGCACCCCAACACGACAAACAAAACCAATCTGGAGGTTGCAAAGGTGTTCACAATCATTGACCCTCGTAAACCCCTACCAGAAGCTATTAACGTCCAATTCGACTCAGGGGACATCAAGCGTATCGATGTTTCAAGCCCATGGATGCCTTCGGTCTTTGCACACTGTAAAGAAGTCGGGCATAGCCTGAGAAAATGTCGTGCAGCTCCGGTTCGCTGCAAAAGCTGCAACTCAACTATTCACTCTGATGAGGATTGCCCAAGGAACAAGTCGAAGGATGAGATAAAAGAAAAAAGGAGGAGGAGATCTAGAAATCCCAAGTTAGTGACAAAGGAGGGTGACTGGGTGTTGGTTAATCGATCCAAAGATGGAACCAGTACTAGCAAAGCCGTATTTGCCTTACCAGAGAAAGGGAAAGGGCCTCAAAAAGTAGTAAGTGTTCCTATCTCTGAGGAGGAGGACGACTCCTCTGATGCTCCCTCCTCACACTCTGAGGCAGAGGACATCGATTTGGAGGATGAAGAGAAGTTTACGGAAGTGTTGACTCAAAGACAACAACGAAGTGCGAGGGGCAAAGGCCCCAAATCCCTAAAATCTTGCTGTTAATAGACACCACCATGCCGTTAGATATTTTTTGTTGGAACGTCAGAGGGTTCAATAAGTCCTCTCACAGACGCAGATTTAAGAAATGGCTTAGGAGCCATCAACCACTTTTTGGTAGTATTGCGGAGACACATGTGAAGCAGCCTAAGCAGCAAAAGTTTATCAACACCATGTTGTCTGGCTAGTGTTTTGATAATAACTACGACTTCTCTGATCTAGGGAAGATATGGATCCATTGGCATCCTAGTGTCAAAGTTTTTGTCATAAATAAATCTCTTCAGATGATAAGCTGTGAAGTTAAGTTACCAGAGAGACCGGATATAATAGTTGTCTCATTTGTATATGCTTCAAACGATGAAGCTTCAAGGCATACCCATTGGGACGAGCTGGTGAGCTTATCTTCTAATCCAGGCTTGAGTGGTATGGCTTGGGTTGTACTTGGCGATTTCAATCAGCTACTGCACCCAGAAGAGCACTCCTTAAATGAAGGCTCAACAGTAGACAGGCCCACGAGACTCTTCAGAAAGGTACTTCTCAACGCTTTCCTGACTGATCTTAATTACAGAGGTTCCACTTTTACATGGTGGAATAAGAGAAAAAAATGCTCCAGTCGCTAAGAAATTGGACCGCATCCTTGTTAACGACCAATCGACCACCATTTTCCCAACCTCTTTAGGTCTTTTTGGTGAGCCTAATTTTTCTGAGCACGCCTCTTGTGGGATAAGCTTTCAGACTGCAACACCTAGGTCAAAGAAGCCATTCAGATTTTTCAACTACCTGCTTAACGATCCAGACTTCATCTCGTTGATCTGCCTCGAATGGTTCTCCTTGAATGTATCTGGTTCTGCAATGTTCCAGGTCTCAAAGAAGTTAAAGGCATTGAAAAAGGTTATTCGGGATTTCAGTAGACAAAACTACTCTGATCTGCAAAAAAGAATAGAGGAGGCTCATGAGAGGCTTATAAACGCTCAGAGTAGGATGATGCAAAACCTGTGTGTAGTCAACGCTGAGGTTGAATTGGAATTACACAGGAAGTGGCTCATTCTCTCCAAGGCCGTGGAGAACTTCCCAGAGAAATTCATTGGATGGATTCAAGAATGCTTAACCACAGCTACCTTCTCAATCATAGTTAATGGCAGCACAAGAGGTTTTTTTAAGAGCACAAAGGGTTTGAGACAAGGAGATGCAATGTCACCATACCTGTTCGTGCTTGCCATGGAGGTGTTCTCGGGTTTGCTCCGGTCAAGGTACACATCAGGTTACATTTCTTACCACCCCAGAACTTCAAAAGTGGAAATCTCCCACCTAATGTTTGTTGACGACGTGATGATCTTCTTTGATGGGAACAACTCGTCTTTGCACGGCATATATGAAACGTTGGAGGACTTTGCAGGATGATCCGACCTACACATGAATAGAGGAAAAACTCAACTCTTTCATGCGGGTCGGACTCAAGTCGAAGCCAATGCTTTGGCAAGTTACGGTTTCACGCCTGGATCACTACCCATCAGATATTTGGGATTGCCTTTGATGAGCAGAAAGCTAAAAGTTGCAGAGTACGCACCTCTAATCGAGAAACTCAAAGCCAAATTCAACTCTTGGGCTACCAAATCACTCTCATTCGCTGGAAGAGTTCAGCTAATTGCTTCACAAATATCAGGCCTTGTGAACTTCTGGATCTCCACATTCATTCTTCCGTTGGGTTGCATTAGGAAAATTGAGTCTCTATGCTCCCGGTTCCTATGATTGGGCAAAACTGATAAAAAAAGGAATTGCAAAGATAGCATGGTCCCAAGTTTGCCTCCCTAGATCCGAAGGAGGTCTTGGTCTAAGAAGGTTTGCTACTTGGAATAGAACTTTGTGTCTCAGGATGTTGTGGCTTCTCTTCTCAAGAAATGACTCGATGTGGGTCGCCTGGCACAAATTCCACAACTTTAGTACGGTAACAAGCTTCTAGGATCAATCCGAAACAGTCTCAGACTCTTGGAACTGGAAATTCCTTCTAAGGCTGAGAAGCTTGGCTGAAAGATTTATTATGTGCAAGGTCGGAAATGGAAGAACAACAAGCTTCTGGTTTGACAACTGGACTCCTTTTGGTCCGTTAATCAAATATATCGGTAATCAAAGCCCCAAAGACTTAAGGATCCCTCTACAAGTCAAAGTGGCAAACGCTTGTGATGCTGATGGATGGCAGCTTCCAGACCCACGTTCTGAGCAGGCCCTCCAACTCCACGTCACCTAACCACAATAAGAAAACCAACTGATTCACTAAAGCTGAATTCATATACGTGGATGGTGGACAATAAAAAGTGTAACGGATTCTCGTCATCACGAACCTGGGAGGCTCTAAAACCTAGAGCAGAGGTTGTGAACTGGCACAAGACTTTCTGGTTCAAAGGGGCTACGCTGAAGCATGCTTTTCACATGTGGATTGCTAATCTGGATTGCCTCCCTAAAGGTAAGATTGGTCGGGTGGGGTATGAATATCAACTCTGCTTGTGGTCTTTGCTCCTTACACTCGGAAACCCGAGAGCACCTGTTCCTATCCTGCGATTTCGCCAAATTCCTTTGGCACTCCGTGAGTAGGAAATTGGATATGCCATCTACAAGCCTTGGCAGATCCAATTTGGAAACAGAGGAACAATCTGCACCACAAGTAGACCCATGTGCTCCCTTCTGAAATATTTACGCATCAACAACAGTAGGATCAGTACCTACCGAAAACCGCTCGGTACCAATATGGTTTATCTCTCTCAAAATACTCACATAACGGTTGAACCCATACATCCGCAGCCACTGGCTTCTGCACCACCGCCGCCACTGGCGGGACTACCGATACCTGAACCGGGACCACTCCCGGTAACTGCTGCAACAGCTATGTCAGCAAGCCCACAAGATCGACACCGGGGACTCCATCTGCTGGGACTCCCACACCTGGAACCTTAGCATCACCGACCACTGCAGCATCAACACCGCTCCTTCCGGCCACACTCATGGAATCCCCTTGGACACCCTGCGACTCGCCAACATCCTCAGCTGCTACACTCTGGTCCGCAGCCTCACTAACCACTGGGACTCTGCCCCTACCACGACCACGTCCGCATCCTCGACCACGACCTGCTGCAGCACCCTCTCTAACCATCTGCACTACCATGAACAGAAGGCTAAGCACACAATCATACATAACACAAAAACATAAACTCACCGTGGAATCACACTGTAGGCTCGAAGAGGATGTTCTAGGACTCCATGCCACACACAATTGACTAACTCACATAATCAATCAAGACATGCAATCCCAAACATCACAACAGAAACCTAGTGAACCCAAACCTAGAACCGTAAGGGCTCTGATACCAAACTGAAACGATCCAACCCGTTTTTTATTTATAAATAATAATAATAATAATAATAATAATAATAATAATAATAATAATAATAATAATAATAATAACAAATACTCTATAACTAGTGGTCCCATACCCACTAGCCACCAAACCACAAACTCACAACCGCGGATAACATAAACCATAGCATTAAACCAAAGAAAACTCAAAGGAAACAATCACATAAGCATCACATCACATAAAAAACTAGAGATCTTAGCTTAGATAAGTCATGGTTAGGAATATTATTTTGAAACGATTTGATCCGTTTTTTTAATAATAAAAACAATATATAATTAAGCATCTCATACTACTTAATTAAACCAACCCAACCACAACTCATCATTAAACCAGCAATCGACATTATGCACAACAGAAATATACAAATAATACCATACCAATATATCATTAATATATATAATAATGTTCCTAACCATTATATCCAACAATCTAACCACTACAAGAAATATGAGCATTGATAGCAGAAAAACATAACGCAGTTTTCGTAAATGTTATCATTGATAAAATCTTAAAAATGAAACTATATGATAGCATTTTATAAACGCTTAGCCTAAAAATATGTAAGCGGGAACCAAAAAACAATCTTTCCGCCAAATACTTAAAAGTTGACAAAATATCACTCTTTACCATGGTCACACCCTCTCTAAACCAAAACAAAAAAAACTTACCACGACAAAACATAAGAAAGAAAGAAGAAAAAAAAAATTCCCAGATCTAAAATTAGGACTCTTCGCCTTTGTCATTGACTCGACCGTGAACTCGTCGCCGGCCTCCATAAAAGTAAGCTTCTTCTTCTTGTTCTCCTTCTAAAAATCATATCATAATCTGCTTTATGTTTACGCCATTCATTCATTGATTCATTCCACAATGGTTTCTCTGCCTCTTCAAACCTCTCTTCGTCGTCTCCGGGGAAGAGAAACATCCTATTCTCCGTCGTTTCGCATCCAACGCCTCTCTTGTGAAAGTTATCGCGTGTGAAAGTTACATCGGATACGCTGGCGCAGAAGATCGGTAAATCTATCCGGCGTGCTGATGTGCCGTCGAAATCTAGGGTTTACGCTGGTGTCAACATTGTTAGACCTAAGGGTTATTGGGATTACGAGTCTCTTGTTGTTCAATGGGGGTATCGTCTTCCTTCTCCTTTTGGATTCTTCTTTCATTAAACCTAATTGCTTCGATTTCTACATGTTTGGCTGTTGTGTTAGATTGGTTTTGGGTCTGAAATCAATATGGAATGTACATTTAGGGTATCTTGAGTATGTATGGTGTTTGTGGTTAGGTGGCTAGTGAGTATGGACCCTTAGCTATAGTTATTTACTATTATTATTTATTATTTATTAATTAAAAAAATACGGATCAGATTGTTTCATGATTTAATATCTTTAATAATATCACTATCGTTTAAAAACTGCAAAACGATCATTGTATATTTGTTTCCGTGCAAAGGAGTAACGATGTCTAAACAACGTACTTATCTAAATATGTTTTAACATTTACCATGTAAGTAAACTAAATATACTACTCAACATTATTTAAAATTTTGAAATTATAAAAAACACATAAATCAAAACATTTATGTATTCGAAGTATACATAAATTAATTACAATATGTAGCACGGAGTATCATCTAGTCCCCTATATAATAAAACGGAAGTACACAACATTGTTTTGTAGACTATATAATTTTAATAAGTTGGTTACAAATAGATTATAGATTAAATGATAGAATAATTAGTTATAAATTAAATAGTGGTTGCAATCTTAATTTATTTTCGGAAGATTTTATTAATACAACAAGTTGTTTCCAAAAATCTTAAAGAGAATATTTTAAAGAATCATTTTGATATTATCGAAATTACCATATTAATTTCCTTTATTAAATTATTCATCAAATAAAATTCTTTGATATCTAACTTAACATATTGATTTGTTAATTATCATTATACTTCACCTCTGATTTTTATATATGAGTCTATTTTGTAAAACAATTAAATTATCATATTGTTTATTATAATTAAAAAATAGTTTTATTTCTGGATATAACATAAGCTTAATTTTTAAAAACAAATATAAATGATTCAATCCATAAAATATTCAAGTTTTAGTAATATTATTCTTTAAAAATAATATCTACTGAATTAAAATTTTTACTGAGTAACTGGTCAAAATTTGAATATCCAAATTCAATTTCATACTTTATTGTTGAATTTTATAATTTTATATAATATAATAAACTGTAAATAATTTAATTTGAAATATTTTTAAAATATTGAAACTTGATAGAAAAGTTAGAAACTATAAACACTCCAAATTTACAAAATTATGTCTTTAGCATACATTGTTGAAATAATTTTATGTACATAAACTAATACAACATATTAAAATTTTATTTTAAAATAGAAAATATACAAAATTTTGTATAAAATAAAATTTAACAAGTGTTATAGTACGGTACTTATCTAGAATCATTAGCAATATAAAACTTACAAAATAAGTGTTTTTTTCAAGTCATCATATTTAGCATATGATTTTATTGCATAATATTTTATCCAAATTTAAAAAAAAAACAATTACAAAAATTATATTTTATATAAAAATTATAACTAAATAAAATGAATTTCAATCCATGCTCTAGCAATAGTATTAATCTAGTCATATACTATGACGAGAGCAAAAGATTATTATATGATTTCGTATCTGCACCAAAATAAATATATATGGACAGTGAAGTATAATATTTGTTTATTTGCCAATTATACCATTTTATGTAATCTTTTAATTTCTTGTCTCATGGTAATAAAATAACGATGTTATGATGAGAGCAAAATATAATTACTATAGTAAGTTTTTGGTATATATATGCACCAAAATAACTATGGCCAGGGAGGTATGTAAAGTTTTATATATGTTTATTACTTCATTTAAGGTAATCTTTTTGTTGCGCAAGTGCTAAACTGGTCAATATTATCCTTGTGAGGAACAGTATATCATCTCGACCCCAACTGAGGATCGAACCGAGGGACAAAGGTTCTAGTCCACAGTTCATGAGTTGGTGTTCAATCATCGATCGCGTACTTAAAATATTACTTTTCATGTTATGGGTTCTAGAAAAATATGGCGTGTCCTTCCATTTGACCGGATAAGGTCTAAGTAACAGTATTATGTCCATGTCCGTTACTTCCACGTCTCTGCCTCTGGTCAAATACGCAAGGCGCTCTCCTTCTCTATAAATACAATGAATTTTTCAGCATCAACTTAAAATCTTCAATTTCAAAGCTCATCTTCAAATCTTGACACAACCCCCAAGAAAGAAAGGAAAAAAAAACATTTTTGTTACCACGATCGACCACCCTAATAATTAACTCTTTTGTCTTATCAAAACTCTTCTAATAGGTATTTCTATCTATTACAACAAATGGATGGAGGCTTGGGAACGATGTTAATGAAGGTGGCCTTATTTGCTCTGGTTCAAGCTTTGGTGTATCTCATCCTCTCGAAATCGTCCAATGTTTTCTCTAGATCGAATTCGTTGAAAAGAGCTTACAGTTTCCGGCCTATGAGGTCCGTCAGCATCCGCCAAATTCTGACGGCACTTCAAGATATGCCTGCTGGCGAAGAGATGTCTCCTTCTTCTTCTTCATCTCTTACTTCTTCTTCGCAAGATGATGGGGCAGTAACGACAAATATATCACCATCTTAAGGATTTTTATACGGCGTTGTTTGATTAATTTTTTCATCTTCTTTTAGATTGTTTCCTTAAATGGATGTAAGATTGATTAGTCCTCTATCTCTGTGTACATATGTATGATTGGTGTAGATGTTGAATATTATTAGGCCGTACAATACTATGTACAATTCAAAAGATTTACTATAGTATTTTGATTAGTAATTTTTAATTAAACCAAAAAAATGTTTTGTCTATTCGATGTTTTATTTGAATGTGGTGAAATATTTACATCACTAAACTAGTAGACGTGGAAGGAAGTTATAACAATTCAATTCAATATAGTTTTCAAACAGTGAATTTTAAGATGATAATCATAGAGAAAATTATACAAACGCATATTAGAAGAAAACAAATAGAAGATTTCATCTTGTAAAAGGCACAAAGCTATCTGGTTTCCCAATGCTACCCCGAAGTATGCTTTCGTTACATGGTTGTTGACAAAAAACAGATTGGCAACAGGAGAATGGATGATCCTATGGAACTCAAACACAAATCCAAGTTGTGTATTCTGTAACCATCCCATGGAGACAAGGGAGCATTTGTTTTTTCAATGTCCTTTCTCACAGCAGGTGTGGGAGAAGCTAGTGCAAGGACTGATGCAAAGCAAATATACGGCGAACTGACGAGATGTTATGGCTCTACTTACGGGTGATGACCTGGATGTAACACACAGGTTTCTCTTGGGATACACCTTCCAAAACACTATACATTCTCTCTGGCAGGAACCGTTGTCAATGGTGGAGAAGCTGGTCAAGATCATTGACAAGAATGTCCGAAACCGCATGAGCACCATCGGGGAGGGGGGTGACTGTCGAATTTAAGTTTGGTTTGCAGCTAGATTATTTTTAAGATGATTTGTTTCTAAGTTTCAAAACAGTATTGCATTAACAATGTAAACACATTTATTTTTCTTTTTGAATATAATTTAATATTAGATTAAAAAAAAAAAAAAAAAAAAACATTGCTTTAAACATTTGGAACATGAAAGATGGAGTCAGGGTCATTTAGGACACCGGTATTATGTTTTTTTTCATTAAACTTTCCAACGCTCAAATATAAAATGTTCCATGAGCTTTTTATCTTGTGATCGATTTCAGAGATTCTTCTCTTTTTTGGGTGGATAAAAACCGGAATATAAATATACACATAAGTAAATAAGTAAAAGTAAAAGTTTTATGTACGTGAAATTTCATTATAAATTTTTGGTTGAGAAATTTAATAATATAAATAAAATATTATATATATATATATATAAATTTTATGTTACTTGTGGATATGGTTTAAAATATAACTAGATTTTAATCTGTGATACAAGCAAAATAATTTTTTTTAATAACTATTAAGAAAATATGTATGTTGTGATTTTTGTGTTTTATGTTTATATCTTTTGATTAATATTTAGATTTTATAATTTTAGATAATTTTTTTTTTTTTTTTTGTTTTTTCGTATCGATTAGGATTGGTTTAACATCCCTCCTTAACTTATTTGATTTGAAACTAAACAATTTTATGTATTTTAGTAGACCAACCCGTAAAAACTATATATAATCATATATATGTAAACAGCTCTAACCCGCTCGATAACATGATCCGCAAGTATTTTTTTTTTAGTAAGTTAAAAGTATCTAAAATATTTAAATTACGGATAGTAATTTCTTTTAGTATTATTTAAAGTTTTTTTTGGATATTAATTTAAAGTATGATTATATTACAAATAATAATTTCAAAGTTTGATATTTATTCAAATGACAAGGATTTTGTTTTTGTCACCCAAACATTAAATTAAAAGATAACTCCAAGGTTGGTTGCCCAAACCGGAGGGTAAAAATTTACAAAAAAAAAATTCAGAAACTAAAGGTCTCGAATAACAAATAAGACAATCCAAATGGCAAAGATTTAATTATGTAAATCTTACAAAAAAATGTTATTTTGCCAAATGTACTTATGAATTAAGAATATGGGGATATGATAAATATTGATAAACATATTTTAATACTTATCTATATTAAAATTTTCATTTAAAATATAATAAAAATCTACAAAATTTTATTTAAAATTTAAGAATATAAAATCTTTTGAGAAGATTTTTTTAAAGAAATTACTAGATATGTGAAGTGGAATAATTTTCTTGTAAGTAAATTATAAAAACATATATATTTTACATTTTTACTAGATCAAGATAGATAAAGTGATAGATATAAAGAGCTCTATGTTCATTAATATACTTCATTAGTAGATTTTATTCCATATATTTTCATTAATCTTCATTTTCACAGTGATAAAAAATATACTTTGATATTTTTACCAACTAAGATTTATGCTTCTGTTTACTATAAAATGCGAACCTTTTCACAAAATTTCTTACAAGTTTGATTTAAACATCAAGAGCTCTCTACTTGTTTTCTCTTAATTCTCTCGCTTAATCAATTATCAAAGAAAAATAAAAATGAAGAGCTCTATGCAGTTTATCTCTACACTCTTCTTCCTAATCGTACTTGTTGTCGGACCAGGTATACAAATCTATCTTCCCACTAGCACTAAACAAATCTACTGAAATATATGAATTCTTTTGGTTATACTATTGAATTCTTATTGTTGATATGGTCTTATATAGGTGTGATGAAGATGGTTGAAGGACAACCCCAACTGTGTGAAGCCGAAAGCATCAACTTCATCGGATTTTGCTCAAAATGGAGGACTAGGTCTATTTTGAACAATAGTATTTGAGCTCCTCCTTCCGCCGCCCTTGAAGACAGCCTAGATCCGCTTCGTTTATTGCCTCTCCGGTCACCGGCGCTCCTCGCCGTGTCCGTGAGAGGGCTCCCAAGGTTCCCTTTATGCAGCTGACTTTTTTCCGGTAGGCGATCTGACGAGATTAGGTTTCAGAGTTTGATGGCGATTTTAACGGTGGCTCCGATTTGTGGAGAATGGGCCTCGGCTTGTCTCGAATCTTCTGTGAATCTTGGCGATTACTCCCTCCCGGTGCTTTCACCCCCTTCGGTTTGTTTGAGGACGACAATCTGAGTTTGTGTGAGGCTCCTTAAGGTGTTTCTCGGCGGTTCTTCTTAAGCTCCATTAGCGATGGAGCTTCTGCTTGTCCAGTTTCAAGCAGCGGTAAGATTCTTCAGAGGCAAGTGGTGGGTAGTTGCTTGGTATTACAACGGTAGCTTCTCCGGCATGCGGCGGCTCTCCTCTCGTGGTGGCGTAAGAGATTAGCGCTCTCTTCCTCTCCGTGTTTGCCTTCTGTCTTCACTCCGTTCACCTTCTCTCCCGCCCCGTGATTAAATGTCGTTTGTTTCCCTGGCTCATTGCATACTCTGGTATGCTCGGAGTCTCTGTCTTGTGTGTTGTTGTTTTAGGTGTGGATTTTAGTGCTGAGGCGTCAGCCACCAGTGACTCTGATCTTCCTTTTTGTTTATACCGGGGGCGTTTGGTCATCAAATGGTAGTCTTGTGTTGTGTTTTGTTGTTAGAGTCGTCTTCTCTAACTAATTGCAAGCTACCTAACATCAACTCCCAAGCCAAAGGTGTTTATCAGAAAAGGTGGACTGGTGTTCGTCCGAGACTTGTCTTGCTCTTGTAGGATTTTGTGAGTTTCGTCTAGGATGGAGATGAGGGCTACGCTTGACAATGGGTTTGGGTCTGCCCAACGTCGCTGCCCATGCCATTTCCGTGCAAATCCATGGCATGTCGCACTTGTATCCTTGATGTTGCGTTTGAGTTTACTGCCCCTCGTGTCACTTTTGCCCAAGCCTTTAGCTCAGCCGCAGCAGATTAGTGTTTTAGTGGGAAGCCTTGATGACTTTACTTGAAGTGTCTGTTTTTGCCCTAAGCACTTGGTGGTGTTAGTATGGCTCTTTGTGGTTAAGATGTTGCCAGGCTCTGAGCTACCGACTCCTAGAGGGACTCGCTAGAGTGAGTGAGCATTGCCTAACACATTAAGCTTGGCAATTCCGCAGCTCCTTGCTAAGCTCGGATTACCGGTGAAAGGACTACCATCTTGCTTTATGGGTGACTCGTGATCTTTATTGTTCTGTTTTCTTGTTGATTCTTTTTCTAGCTCACTATAGGGATTCTTCTTATCTTGTTCCAAATCGTCTTCTTTAACGAGAATTGATGATTCGGTTCAAGAATGTTGTATGCTTCCATGTTTTTTATTCTTTTTTTGGCATGGGACCATAAATTGGTTACCCTTAATTGTGTAACCTACATTTTCATTGTGAAATGAATATTTACATTCTTAGCAAAAAAAAAAAAAAAAAAAAAAATGGAGGACTTGCAAGCGAGTGTGTATGAGCGAAGGTTTCCCTGATGGTAAATGCAAAGGATCATTCTTAGACAGGAAATGTTGGTGCAATAAGCCTTGTGCCATGTAATTCTACCTAAACAAAATATTATACTATTAGAAATATTTTAATTTATTTGTTCAAAAAATAGAGACTAATTTAATTTTAGTCCATCATTAAGTCTAAGGGATGGAGAAGTGATTTCTAAATCCATATGGAATTGTAAATTCACATCAGTTCAAATCCATTTAAAACATAATATGGATATTGAAATCCAAAAACAAATCATTAAATGGATAACATGAGATTTTAACAAGTATTTATAGATCATATAATCAATAACACATAATTTTGATAAGTATTTTAAAATCAATAATTGAATAACAAATGACTTTTGTTTAGATTTCCAAATTCATTAAAATCATAGAACCAATAACCCCCTCTAAGAGTCTAAGATATCTATACATGTACTCAAAACTAGCTCTATTTTACAATATATGGCTACTAAGCTTTGTTCGATAAAATTGACTCTTTTATATTTTTTAAGTATTAAATATTTTAATAGAATTAGAATTGACAAGTGTTGATATTTTATTGATAAAATTGACACGTGTCACAAGCTTGTTAATAAATAACTTTGAAATCAAACTTTATATAATAAGATAAGCTGATAAATAAACTAAATATTACTGATAAGTTATATAATATTGATAAAATGTTAAAAATTATATACTTGTGGATACAGTTTTTAATATAATATACTACTTGTGGTTGTGGATACGATTAATATTAATAAACAGATTTTAATATTTTATCTATATTATAATTTTAGAATATACTAAAAATCTAAAACATTTCATTTAAAAATTAAGAATATAAAATCTTTTGAGTAAAATTTGTAAGAAAATACTATAAGTGATGTGGAATAATTTTATTGTAAGTAAATAAAAAACATATCTTTTTGCAATTTTTACTAGATCAAGAGATAAAATATATACAAAACAATGTAGCACAGATATAAAACAACCGACTCGTTTTTTTCTATATATCATAATTAAGCACCCATAATACTTAATTAAACCCACCAAACCACAAATCATCATTAAACCAACAACAACCAATATGCACAGCGGAAACATACCAACAATACAACATTCCTAACCTTCTTAACTAACAACCTAACATGCTACTAAACCAGGTTCCAACACTAATCAACATAACCAAGACTACACATAACCGAGACCTTAGATCATCCTCTCCTCATCGCCATGATTCCACGCCACATATCTGCACACCACAAACAACAATTGAGATGCGTAAATATTATCACAAATACTTAGTGAGGCAATTCTCCCATCTACTGGGCTATACACACAAGCATCTGAGAAACCAACGTTTAACAAAAAACAAACAAACACAAACAAACTAGAAAAACAAGTATCAGCCGCCCGCTGAAAAGGTTGGTGTCGACCGACACCTACTTGGTGTCGATCGACACCGACTCCGCAGACACGTTTTGCTCGAAGCCGAAAGTCGAAGAACCATTTTCCATCTCTTCCAAATCGTCTGAATCTCACCCAAAACTCCTCGAAACTCATGGGAACCACAACCCAATGATGTTCATATATTTTGTCCTGTTTTCCCTTAGTATATTCACATCTTTTGCATTATTTTCTATCTCATTTGTCCATTATTGCATAGTTTTAGAACTGTTCATGTATTAGAGTAGATTTGCATTGCATTTGCATAGTTTCTTGCATAAACAGGTGATTTTGGATCCTAAGGAGCATGGAAGTGATGCTGAAGCATATTGGAGCTGTCAAGAGAAGGAAACAAGGGATTTGGAGCTGAAGAATCAAGGTCCGGAAGTCCACTCGACCAAGCACTCGGCCGAGTGCGGAGAAGGACTCGACCGGATGGGAGAAGCAAAAGAAGAAGCCACTCGACCAGCACTCGACCGAGCACATGGTCGAGTTGACCGAGCCACCCACTTATTTTGTCTTTTAGCATTTTTAGGGCTTCCCTTCCTTTTCCTATAAAAGGCCTTGTACTCTGCAGCCACAAAAAAGAGAGACTTTTTAGAGTACAATCCTAGACCTAGTATTTATCCTTTTGGGGAATTATTTCTTTTGCTTTTTATTTTGCTTAGATCTTTTAGCCACTTTTGTTTATTTATCTAAGAAATCTTTGATACTTTTTGGTTTCATAACTTTCAAAGTATTAAGAATTTGAGTTTGATTTCTTCTTCAATATTGTAGATCTTCATCTCATCTTTCTAAAAATGCAAGTTCATTGATTTCT
The DNA here is from genome assembly GCF_030686135.1 of Camelina sativa. NCBI lineage: Eukaryota > Viridiplantae > Streptophyta > Magnoliopsida > Brassicales > Brassicaceae > Camelina > Camelina sativa. The sequence goes on along the minus strand of NC_141886.1, from coordinate 4,107,552 downwards.
GGGTTTATGAATTTGTTCATCATGTTTTGTGATTGTGAGTAGTGGTTTAGGATCTTAAGGATGGGTTAGGCTGGATGATGGTTGTGGTTGTTTAGATTGATCAAGCTTGTTTGTTATAGATCTCTTCTAGGCTACATATGCTCTATGCTAATCTTATATCTGAGAGGGTAAGGTTAGATCTTAAGCTTCTTAGCATCACACCAATGTCTATGTTGTTAGATAAGGCTAGATCTAGAGATTATCATGAAGCATGCTAAGAGATTAGATGTTTTGTTGATTTTTGACTTTAATGATCTGTTGTTTAATGCCCGCTTTTATATGATCTTTGCTAGTGAGAGCTAGACTGAGAATATCTTAGCTTGATTGTTATTGCCAAAAGATTGGATTAACTTGTATTATGAGATCATTGTCTAGAGATGGCTCATGTTTGATTGAGGTTTGTTAACCAGTTTCAGATAATCATAGCTTGAATCCAGCCCATGAATCCATCCTTAGGACCTTCCTTATTTATTGATTTCCTTTTTAAGTATTGTTAATTGATTGTTGCTTGCTATGTTTCAATATTTGCTCTGGTTCTGGCATTCGCTCATCAACTCGACCATCCACTCGATCGAGCATCCGATCGAGCATCCGATCGAGTGCTTGCTCGAGCTCCTTCTAGAGTTCCTGTTTTATGTTCTGCATCTTCCTGTTTCATTTCCTGTTTCATTTTAGTTGCATTTCCTGTTGCATTCATTTAGTTTTTGTTTAATCATGTGGCATTACTTATTTTGTTTACTATAATTCATGTTCCTGTTTCATTTCATTATTGTTTTAATCATTCTGTTTATTTTGCATTTAGTACCCTGTTTTTAGTAGGTTTTCATTTTGCATTTCTTAATCTTCATTAGGTTGTTAGTGACAAACATCATTTATATTTGGCTTGACTTAGATGAGTATTCACATCCTGATTGCTTGCATCACACTCATTATGGTTTGACATCCTTTATGCTACAACTACATAAGGGTAATTGAAACACCTTGCATACATCTCTATATTCATCATCATATCATATCATCCATCATCATCACCCATAGAAACCAAGTTTCACCCAACCAAATGCATACAAGAAAACACCACAAACAGCCATAAATAAGGAAAAACAAAGAATTCTCAGGCTTAGATCAGCCATGGTCATGCATTCACCTCTTTGCAGGAAGTTTCTGGCCCACAACAACGAATCCAATACCTTGGAAGGTTTATCCTTCGTTCCTATCACCATATTTCCACTCCACAGGAGCATATCTCACCAAACAATCCTAGAATCTCCAAGATCTCCCAAGTACACACTCTCTTCTCTCTTTTCTCTCTATTTTCTCTCTGGAACAGCTAAAAGTGGCTTTTCCGAAACCTTCAGGACGACTTCTCACATCAATACCTCGGTTTGGGACTCCACTTAAACCAAACTGCTCGAATTCAACGATTTAAATCAATCAGGTCGAACTAGAAATTGTTGGTGTCGATCGACACTACCTTTGGTGTCATATTTTCAAATATCATATTTTATTCCACATATCTTCATAAATTTTCATTTTCACATTGACATATAATATACGCTGATATTTTTACCAACTTACTGTAAAATGCGAACCTTTTCACATAATTTCTTACAAGTTAATTCAAACATCAAGAGCTCTTCTTTCTTTCTCTTATTCTCTTGCTTAATTTAGTTATAAAAAAAATAAAATAATAAAGAGCTCCATGCAGTTTCTCTCAACACTCTTCTTCCTAGTCCTACTTGTTGTCGTACGAGGTATACAAATCTATCTTTCCACTAGTTAATAAACAAATCTACTGAAATATACGAATTCTTTTGGTTTTAAAATTGAATTCTTATTGTTGATATGTTCTTATATAGGTGTGATGAAGATGGTTGAAGGACAACCCCAAATGTGTGAAGCCAAAAGCATCATTTTCAGGGAATTTTGCAAGCGAGTGTGTATCACTGAAGATTTCCCTGAAGGTCGATGCAGAGGATTCTTCAAGACCAAGTGTGTTTGCAGGAAGCCTTGTTTTAATTCTACCTAAACCAAATATTATACTATATTTTTTTTTGAATAAAATGTTAACTTTATTCGGAAAAACTGTTTACATCAGTGTTTGTTTTATTGTTCTAACTTCTAACGTGTTTGTATAAACTTTAAAAGTACAAAACAGAGAGGATCAGTTTGTGTTATCTTGACACTAGCCACATCGTATCGCAGCTTCATATTTGCCTTTACTTTGAGTGTAGAAAAAATTATACTATTATGAATAATTAGGGATTAACCCGGGCGTAGGTATATTTGACTACTGGGATTTTAAGTTGATTAAGTTGGTTTTAATTTTTTTTAATTTGTTGACTATACATGGAACAAAATCATGCGATCGATGCTCTATTTATCAGATTAGTTAAATTTAGATGGTACTATTAATTGTTGATTTTATCTATTATTTTCTTCATTGTAATTTATTTAATACTATATATATATATATCTATCTATCTATATATATGTACATTTATTATTAGTCTAGATAATATTGTTCTCATCTATACATCTCACTTTTTTTTCCATTAGTATATTTTTATATACTTTTTATTTGTCTGGACGAAATGCCTATATGGGATCGGAGTTTTGGCTGTGTTGACACATTAGAAGAAGAAGTAACGCAAGTTCTGGTGTTCAGAAATAAAACCAAATCATTAGCTGTTAGAAGAGTAACTGGTAGATAACTGCAAATGTAAAGCACAACACAATAGTAGAAGGACAATACTTGGATTCACCCCTAAGTATTTGTCATAGTAGAATTTTCAAAACCCACATACACATAAAGACGACTCCCACCATACAATGAAACAACACACAATTTAATCAACTAATCACTTAGTTCACAATTGTCAACAACCATTTATTAATAGGTTCAGTTGGGAAACTTCTCCCGGCCAAGCTTAATGATGCAAATAAAAAGATGAAACAACAAACAAAGGACCATTAGTTTTTTTAAATTAATAGAGCACATGTGTTTCGTAGCATAAAAAGAAAGAAAACATACATGACTTAGAGAATGGATGGTTAAAAAATTCACTACAACATAGGAAGGATGCTCTGCATACCTAGAGGCGCTTTAGGTATTCACCATTTCTAATAGATGTAAATAGCATATATAACGTGTTCACCATATGTAACAAAGATAATTTGGAGTTTTCGACACTGTAAATATAATTTCCAAGATAACTTAGTCCTTGAAACACGGATTATAGAAATGACCTTAATTTCACTTTCTCACCTGGAAATAATTATATGACTCCGTGTTAATATATGTTCACTCTTTCAGCGGTAACTTGTATTATATTATTTTAATTGAGGTGTAAAAGTTAATTGTTGTGTTTTAAACTATTTTTGATAAATTCATAAAAATAAAATTAACATCCATCCGAAGGTGGAGAGGCTTAACTGGATATATTCAAAAGATCTGAAGGTCAGTTCCGTCTCTATAAAAGGAAATGCCAACATCTCTCCTTTCTACAACTTTTTATGATATTACAGTAAAACCTCTATAAATTAATAAGATCAAGACCATAAAATTTTATTAATTTATAGAGGTTTTAATTTATTGATAAATTAATAATTATTAATTTATGATGAGATTTTCTCATTTTCATAATTTTGAAAATTTTCTATTAGAACATAAAATAATTTTTTTTTTCATAAATTTCAATTATTTACTAAATCATCTAGGTAAAAATGATAAATGTTAGAAGTTTAGAGTTTAGAAGAAATTGTTACTACTATCCTTTATGTTAATAATATTGCGGTATCTTTAGAACCAGTTACTAATTAAACAATTATCGCATATAGACTCTCCATAATTTTTGGATGCGATTGAGAAGACAACAATGAAAAAGATTAGAGATGAGTTCCAACAAGAATGCAAATTCAAGAATAGGCAAACAACAATAGAGTCATATTTCACTAGATTTTCTTAGATATATATATATATATATATTAGTTTATTTGATTATTAATTTATGATATTGATGAGACCATATTTTTACATAGTTTTTCCAAATGTGTCATTTTATATACCGGTCCAACTTGATTATTAATTTGATTATTTTATCGAATCGCATCCAAATGTAGATTCGAGAGGACTCAAGAAATCGCATATCCTCTCATGCCTCTTGTCATAGCCGAATGACAATTGCGTTGGACTCAAGAAATGGCAGAAGGAGATATCTCTAAAAACTCTCCTTATTCAGATTGTTGATAGTTAAGATTTCAGCAGTTAATTACCATACCTTAAGATTCACCCGAATCTATTACCAAACACTCTGTTTGTCTTTTGAATAAAGCACTGCATCATGCACGAAGACAACTTCATTTAAAGAAGATAAGCAAAGTGACAAAAATATAAGAGTGTGATAGTCTTTGTTTACCATCTAATAGTGTTGACCTCTTTAAAGAACAAAAAAAGTGTATACTAGGCGTTTTACACTTTCTTAAATTCTTCAATTTTAATAGCAAACTAAACTGATGGTAAGAAACTCAAAGCCTTTAATCAATTGAGACAACCCTGTAAAGTTGTAACCTTGTGAGTTTCAAATTATAATTACAAATAACGAACCAAAAACTATATGGTCTCTTGAAGTGTAAGATTAAAGAAGAGAAGATATGTACCTTGAGTCAAAAGGATAAGAGAGGTGGATCAACTCTTGAAATTGCAAGAGTCCTGTGTCGTAAGAAAATAATTATTTCTTACCCCATGTATGTGGTGGTCTTATAGTTAGTAGGTTATTTAATTGAGTTTGTTATATTTTGTTTTTTGGTAACCAAAAGGACATATGTTAAACTGTATGTCATGCTTATGCTTATAAAAACAAGTGCTAAGCTACATGTCATGCTAAAGCTTATAAGAGGACAACTGTGAAGTTGCATGTTGTGTTTGAAGCAATGCTAGACACTTTTTCTCACACTTGTCACCAATGTCTTCATCTCTACTATGATGGATGATTGAGATTAAATAAGAAGACAAAACCTTTATAAGGAGTAAGGTCATCTTCCCTCCTATAAATAGATGGTTTGTTCCATCACAAATCATCATGTGACAACCCGTCCCGCAGATCCCACTAGCCCACTGCTAGCCGTCCCAACGGACCCCAAGTTGGTATGCCACCACATGAGGTAAATGATCGAGGGGAGAGTAATCGTGATTGCAATGGCGAGCTGGTTGTTGAAAGCCATTTAGAGGAGATGAATTTGTAATGAAAACCCTAGGGAAGAGTAAGAGGTAATCTTAATAATTAAGGGGAACTCAAATTATAGGAGCTTAAATGTCGTTGGCTTACGCTTAGGTCTGTGGTTGTTTTCAAATGATTTTAGAGACGCTGACATGGCAACTCAAGATTAAATATTGAAAAGCTGAGGTGGACGGACACAAAGAGAAACCTCAAATTGTCCCTTCTATTAGTAGTCATTTAATTTAAAGACATTACTAAGACTCTGTTCTTTTGCTAAACGCTGCGGCAACGACTGGTAAAGAAAAAAAATAGTGTTGCTGGAGAGAAAAATACATAGAGATGAGAGAAGTGTCGCAGATGATTAAAGGTGATGAAGATTGATGATTTTCAGCGATCGATGCAATACCGTCGCGACTCAACAGACGTCATTGGTGACTGATTTAGATCTGTAATTTTCAAGCCCATGATATCGCTTAACATTGCTGCTACTCCGCTTGACACGTCGTTTTAATCTGCCGCCGCCGCAGCCGCAACGTTTAGCAAAAAAATAGAGCCTAAGGTCATCTCCATCAATGCATCTTATAAGTTTGCTAATAATAAACAGAATAAAAATAATGTAAACAGCTTAATTTTACTAAGCATCGATCGTTACATAAGATGTTTTAGATTCATTTAGAAACCTATGTGTGTCAACTTTTGATTGGTTGGGAAGAAAAGTTTTTTTTTTTCATTTAATTTTTTGTTATTCTCTCTCGTCTCTCTCTTTCGTCTCTAATTGATCGATGGCAAAAGCTTCGAAGAAGAAGCGGAGAATTGAGAAGTGAAATAATCAAAAAAGCTGGATAATGATCTCTTTGATTTCACTTCTACATCGACATGAATTAGAGTTTTATGGATGTGAGAATAAATGAGGATTCTACAAATTGGAACTGATGCTAGCGAAATTATAATGATAGTTGTTTGGGAATTTGAAAATGATATGTTTGTTTGAATACTTCGCATTGAATACTTTGTTTGATGATAAGAAACCTTTTTTTTTTAGAATAAGAATCTGATTTTTTTATAAGTGTTTGATGAATATTAATATATGTGTATGCTGATTTGAAATCAATACTTAATTGTGGTCTCCTCCATTCTTGTGTATATCCTTTACTAGGTTGGTTCAGGCTCAATGTCAAGAACTAATGCTATTCCTAGTGAGTGTTCGTTTAGCAATTATGCAGCTCAAGTTGATCAGACCAAAGACAATCTTGTTTCTGAAATGTTGATTGATTTTTTTGGTTCTCACTTATTGTCAAAGTCTGAGATTGTTAGGTATACTGTGAAAGTATGTTAATATAATCCCTCCCTCATTTTTTCCATTTGATTGCAGCAGAACAATACTTGATGCTTGAAAGTGTTTTTTGTATCGTTCTTCGTCTTGACAGGTAAGGTACAATTTTCTCAAAATGTTTGGCCTTTTTTGAGATTAGTCCTTGAGCATTTCCATGATTGGTTTCAGTTGTTATGGTAACAAGTCAAGGTTGTTCCAAGTATAAAACATATGCAAGATCACCCTTTTGAATCAGCTAAGAACTTCATGATTGATGAGCATAGCGGTTCTGTTTATTTCCTCTGTTTTCGGTTGTGTTTGAGACTTCAAATTCACAATAGGTTTCAGGTATAGACATGTTATAAGCTCTGAGCAACAATATCTGCAAATAAATTGTTTTATTCAACATCTTAGTATTTGTATCTCATTTGTCATCTCCTGCTGCTGATTTTCTACATGATGTAAATAGGCTCAATTCTCCGAAGTGAGGCTAGCTGCAATGCCGCCATCTGTTGGTCCCCGCATGCCAATGTATCCCCGGGTGGTCCTGGTATTGGACAACAAATGTTCTATGGTCAGGCTCCTCCTAACATGATTCCTCCCTAGGTAATTCATCATGTTTGCTCTACTTTAAGTAGTTGTGTGCAATTTTGCACAAAGATATTTGGTTTATGGGACTTTGAAGTAATGTAGTGGTCACAGTTCACCATATTATGTATCTACTCGCCCACAAACTAATGAAGAAATTTGATGTTATGAGGAATTCATTTGAGCTCTCTATGATTGCATGCAAGTGCATTAGAGCTTATGTGAAGAACAAGAAAAATCAGAATCAGGCAAACAAATCTCTTTTAGTCAAGAACAAGACAATTTTATTAAGGACTCCAAATTTAACCACTTTCAATGGATCTATGAAATAATAAAATTTCTTAATAAGTTCTTAATTTTATTTTTTTCCAAAATAAAGAATAAAATATGTTTAAAAAAACTTTAGTTAAACCCTTTGATGGACGTGCCCTAAGAGTCTAAGAAATATATATATATATATATATATGTACTCAAAACTAGCTCTATTTTACAATATATGGCTACTAAGCTTTGATCTATTATATTTTACATTGTATTTGTTGTTAATGAATAAAGATATAAGATTATAAACACATCTATATTAACATTTTTGAAGTATATTGTGTGTTCTATTCTTTAAATTATAATAATTTACAATATTAATCTTTAGAAAATTGCACACAAAAACAATTAAGTTAAATATGAAAATCAAAATCGAAACTAATTATCAAAGTATATTATGGCATTTGAAGTTTTTCAGTTTAAGAAATAGTCCCTATGTTTTTCAGCAGTAAATGTAATCTTTTATTACGTAATACGAATCCTATTTAATAGCCTAAAATCTGATATACTCCCCTTGATTACCATAATTTAGTTGGATATTAAACAATAAAAGCGTATTCAAATATTAATTTAAGGAATATTCCTTACCTTCATGTTATAGTTTGTGTTTTCATAGAAACAATCCCCTATTTAATAAAATGGAAGTACACGACTTCAAATTTGTAGACTATATAATTTTAATAGTAGGTTACAAATGGGTTATAAAAAGATTGATATTAATTTGTTACAAGATATATGTTAGGTGTAACCTGTCTAACTGTTCATTTTCGGAAGATTAAAATTTCAATAGATTTTAGACAATTAATTTCAGAATATTCTTAATTCTCTTTTTACTGACACCAAAATATATCCTCCAAATATTTAATTGATGCATCACATTGTTTCCAAAAGCAATAAACAGAATATTCTGAATTAATTGTCCACAGAAAAAATACTGGTAAGCATAAAATGGGAATAAAATCTAAGCAAATAATAACAATTAATCTTGATTCCTAATATCTTAATCAAGATAATGATAAAATTCTTTTTATTTATATTATAATTTTTATATAATTTTTTTTGTTGAATTTTATAATTTTATATAATATGATCAACTTTAAATTATTTATTTTAATTTTTTTTAATATATTGAAACTTGATATAAAAGTTAGAAACTATAAACACTCTGAATTGATTTGTTATAGCGATGTCAATAATATGTCAATATAATATGAAAGAATTTCAAGAAACCAAGTATATTAAAACAAAAAGTATAACAATATATTAAATTACTCATAATATAATATTAATAACTCGCTTTCTAAAAACCAAATTTACAAAATTATGTCTTATAATAACATTCAAGTCATGATGTAGAATATATATTGTTGAAATAACTTCACATATATAACCTAATACAACATATTAAAATTTTCTTTTAATATATAAAATATACAAAATTTTGTATAAAACAAAATTTGACTAGTGTTATAGCACGGGTACTTATTGTTAAATCATAACTTACAAAATAGATGTCTTTTTCAAGCCATCATATTTAGTATATGATTTTATTGCATAATGTTTTATCCAAAAAAACTTTTAAAAACAATCACATAAATTATATTTTATATAAAAATTACAATAAATAAAATGAATTTCAACTCGTGCTATAGCACGGGTCTTAATCTAGTAACGATGTATTGTGCTTGCAATCAAATAATCCAAAATCGGTCAGATTACTATTGATTATAATAACAAATATTTGTGTTTAATGCTGACATCCCCTATATAATAAAATGGAAGTACACAACTTTTATTTGTAGACTATATAACTTTTATAAGTTGGTTACAAAATATGTTATACATTAAATATAAGTTGGTTACAAAAAAACGTTATAGATTAATTGGTCAATTCGTGGGCTATATGAATACACTTAAGAATATCCCAAAGAATTTTCTTAAAGAGAATATTCCAATGATTTATACAATTTCCTAAATAAAATCTTTAGTTTTCCATATATTGTTACAAAATATATACTGTTAGGCATAAAAATATATTCTTAGGCTTAGAAAGGAATAAAATCTTGGCAATTTATCACACTTAATCGTGATTTTCGAGATCTTATTGTGCAACTGAAAATAAAATCTTACCTAAGCACGAGTCATATTAAAAAACTTTCACCATACATGTTCAAAAATTAAAATAAAAACAAACAACATACATAACCATTTCTCAGACATAAAATTACAAAATTAACAATATAAAACTTACAAAATAGGTATTTTTCAAGTCATTATATTTAGCATATGATTATGCATAATGTTTTATCCAAATTTTTTTAAAAAAATAATCATATAAATTATATTTTATTCTAAAATTATAATATAAATAAAAAAAATATCAGTCCGCTAGCGGTCCTAATCTAGTTGAATAATAAAAATGTAAAATTTTAAAGATTAATTTGCATAAAATCAATGAAACTCTTTATTCTCTGTATATATTACGGTTATTTAGTAGCCAAATCAATGGGCACATCACCGATGCAATTCCTCTATGCATGTGGCATGGACTAATTAAGGCTCTTCCCTACCCTTTTCTCAGTTGAATGAATCTCTTCATTTTTCTAAGTCTAGTGGATTCGGAAACGGTTCCTTCCTTTTTTTTTTTGTCGACAATCTCCTTCTATGTTACCTTAATCTACAGGTTTTGGTTTTGTGGGGAATGGTTATGGTTTTGATTCTTTTATTATGGTGGTTCATGTTTCATGTTTGGGTGTGCATATATTTGCAGGGTTTTTTTTTAGCCTCAGATTTCTGATGAGATCATCCTCGATGTAAGGTAAATGTTTGAAAGATTGATCAAGAGAATGTAACCATAATCTGTTGTAACTTTTTGACTTATATCTTTGGTGCAACACTAATGATTGTTTTTTTTTTTTGGGGGTTTGTAAACAGTTATTTAAATTTATTATCGATACACATGTGATTGGAGGATTAGAAGATGGATTGGTTATTTTGTTGATGCAAATGTGATCTAAAATTTTCTTGTGAGTTGTGAATCCAACATAGAAATTAATTTTATTGACTGACAAGTGTGAAGCAAACATAGAAACCAGATTCACCAGCCAACCTAATTTTTTTCTTTTTTTTAATGATATTATTAAGTTCAGGAATTCTATTTATATATTACACCAGAATTATGTAGAGAGCTTTATGATATTTTTATTTCGTAAATTAGCAAGTTTAAAATAAAATTGTATTATGTACCAGTACTACATATACATATTCCTCCTACTAGCTTACTGCTACAAAAGATATATTCAATACTAGATTTTAACCCGCGGTACATCACGGGATTTTGTTTTTTGCATATTTTAAATAATTTACTAAAAAAACATTATGTTGGATAAAATATATATATTTAAAGCTTTTTATAATAATATTGAGATATTTGTAATTTTATTTGCTTTATTTATTTAAAAATTATTATATTCAGTTGGAATTTAATTAATCAAATTCTTTTATTTTAGAATTTAATCAATCAAAATTAGTTGTTGTGAAAGTAAACATCTGTTAATATGTATAATACTTTGTAGTTTATATAATATTATTTAAATTTTATCCGCCAATTTGAAATTAGTTAGTTTCGCCCAGAACCTCTTAGCTATTAAAAAAAAATTAAAAAGTATATGAGTGTAAGGGTTAGTGTTAGTTTTAACTCTTTTAATATAAAATTAAGTTTTAAGATATTTTGTTTTGTGTTTTTAGACCAACCCGCAAAACAAAATAAATGTACTAATATTAACCCTAATTCTCATCACATGCTTGTGATTTTTTTTAGTGTAGGCTTAGACCCGTGATAAGTAAAACTTTCCATAAAGTACTGCTGCTTATTTAGTATTGTGCGTATGACTAAGTTTATTTATTTATTTAGTTAGTCATTGTAATTAAAAAGGAAAATAGAAATTGATTTTGTTCAGATATTTTAGAAAAATATGTATACCCGATTATTGCTTAATTATTTTTATTATTATTATTTTTAATTCTTAATTATAATGGCATGAAATGTAAATATTTCTCAACTTCAAGTCATTTTTGCCAAAACTATTACAAAATATTAATATAGATATTTATACTGAAATTTTATTTAAAGAATTTATTTACATTAGAAATATAACTATTTTGTAAGTTTAATAAAGTTTACGATGATATAAATTTAACTTGAAGAAAATTATTATGGATGCTAAGAAAAAGATTTTTAAAAAAAAAAAAAAAAGAAATCAACATTTATTTCTATGACTAGTATATACAGACTACAGTTATATAATAAGAACACAAACTCGATCGTATGCATTTTGCAGATATTTTTCTTAAAAAATCAGATTTTATATCACAGGTTTCCATTGTTCTTCATTGTCGTATTCATCGAGAAAGAGAATACACGTTGCTCCTATACCAATAGAGCTTCATACACGTTGACCAAAATAACAAATACAGAAACTAAACACGTGTGTAGGTGCGTGTACATGTGTTTACTATAAAATACGACATTCTCACACTAATTTTTTACAAATAAACTTCAATTTCAAAATTATATCTTAAGTAGTTGCTAACAAAAGACATGAAGAGTTCAATGCAGTTAAGCTCTACCATTTTTTTTTCTTAATCAACCCGCCACACCAGCAGCCACCAGGCATGCAATTATAGTTTGTCACAATATTAAGTACGTAGTTAGTAGTTACGTTATAACCAAAATTACTAAAACATATAATAAAATCCGCTTTTAATTAAATACATTGGTTTATGCGTCTACTAATTAATTTTAGCATTTGATGATGTTGTAGAATAGGTCCACAAAATAACTAGAAATATTCTCCTAATTTGCTATGGGCTTTGTTTTATAGCTGAAAAAACCGATAGGCTATTGTAAATCAAATAAATTTTACATAGTAACTTTCATCATTTATAGCGAATTTTATTACTAATATTTGATTTGATTTTTTTAGCAAAGCTATATTTATCATCAATTTTGGTTACAGCTATTTAGGCGTTACATGAAATATTAGGCATTGGATGGGTGCTATAAAAATGGTTGTAATAGTGACAAAAGTTTGCGTCATTTTCTTATTGAATAAACACATAAAAATAATCAGAGATATAGATATGGTTGAGGGGGACAACAAATGTGTGAAGCAAAGAGAAGAGCCTGAACTAAACTGGAAGGACATGTGTATGAAATGGAGGAATTGTCGACAAGTAGTATGCATAAGCGAAGCATATAAGGTGTCACTGACGCCTGACGGTAGTTGCAATTTTGGAAATAATTCACCCACAGATGCATTTTGGTTTCGTGAGAGGATAGGTTTAAAGATCACATCCAGTTTATGGAAAAATGACATAATCCCTTCTTTTAAACTTAATTCTCGATTAGTGACATAACATCCGAACTTTATCGAATTACTCTGCCTAACTTCAAATGGAGTCAACAACTTGAATTCTCCACGTCCTTCACTAAATTTACAAGCACCACAATTTATTTTAGTTGAAATAAATTTGTGAAAATAATATGACTGTCCAAACCCAAGCCAACTCCACTATTAATATAATATTATCCGATTTGGCTGCAGGTGGCAAAACATATCTATTAATGAAGATAGAGCTCTTGTAAGTAAATTATAAAAACATATCTATTTTACATTTTTACTAGATCAAGATAGATAAAAGAGAGAGATATTAAGAGCTCTTTCTTCATTAATATACTTCATTAGTAGATTTTATTCCATATATCTTCATTAATCTTCATTTTCACATTGATAAATAATATAGTTTGGTATTTTTACCAACTAAGCTATATGCTTTTGTTTACTATAAAATGCGAACCTTTTCACCTAATTTCTTACAAGTTTGATTTAAACATCAACAGGTTTCTACTTGTTTTCTTATCACAGAAAAAGAAAAATGAAGAGCTCTATGCATTTTATCTCTACACTCTTCTTCCTAATCGTACTTGTTGTCGGACCAGGTATACAAATTTATCTTCCCACTAGCTTTAAACAAATCTACTTAAATATACGAATTCTTTTGGTTATATTATTGAATTCTTATTGTTGATATGGTCTTATATAGGTGTGATGAAGATGGTTGAAGGACAACCCTAAATGTGCCAAGCCAAAAGCATTAACTTCAGGGGATTTTGCTTGAAATGGAGGAATTGCAAGCGAGTGTGTATCAGCGAAGGTTTCCCTGATGGTAAATGCAGAGGAGGATTCTTTAACAACAGCTGTATGTGCAAGAAGCCTTGTGCTATGTAATTCTATCTAAACATAATATTATACTATTATGAATATTTTAATTTATTTGTTCAAAAAAGAAAAAGAGTAATTTAATTTTAATCCATCACTAAGTCTAAAAGTCTAAGATATCTATACATGTACTCAAAACTAGCTCTATTTTACAATATATAGCTACTAAGCTTTGTTTAAAATTGACTATTTTATATTTTTTATTATTAGATATTTTAATAGAATTAGAATTGACAAGTGTTGATATTCTGGTTATAAAAATTGACAAATGTCATGAGTTTGTTAATGAGTAAATTTGAAACTAAACTTTATATAATAAAATAAGATGATAAATAAAATAAAAAATTTTACATGGAATTTGGTTATAAATATTACTGATAAGTTATATAATATAGATAAAATGTTAAAAATTATATACTTGTGGATATGGTTTTTAATATAATATATTACTTGTGGTTGTGGATATGATTAATATTGATAAACATATTTTAATATTTTATCTATATTATAATCTTAAAATATACTAAAAATCTACAAAATTTCATTTAAAAACAGTAAATATATCTCTCTTTATATTTGAGTAAAATTTGTAAGAAAATACTATAATGTGGTGTGGAATAATTTTATTGTAAATAAATTGCAAAAAATATATATATTTTGCAATTTTTACTAGATCAAGAGATAAATATAAAGAAGACAATCTAGCATATATATATATATATATATATATATATATATTCACAGATTTTTTTTTTCAAATAACAGATTTTATTCCACATATCTTCATTAATTTTCATTTTCACATTGACATATAATATACGCTGATATTTTTACCAACTAAGCTTTATGCTTCTGTTTACTATAAAATGTGAACCTCTTCACATAATTTCTTATTAAGCTTTCTCTTAATTCTCTCGCTTAATTTAGTTATAAAAAAAAAATGAAGAACTCTATGCCGTTTTTCTCAACACTCTTTTTCCTAGCCGTACTTGTTGTCGGACCAGGTATACAAATCTATCTCCCCCCCCCCCCCCCCCCTAGTTAATAAACAAATCAAAACAAAGATTAAAATTGGTTCGAGAAAGTAAAGTATCTAACTTTTGTGAGTTACATATTAGAGGAAGGAAACGAGAGAAGGTAGTTACGCGAAAGAAGAAAAGATTCTCATTTCATTCATCTTAGTTGATCTTACATTTACAATGAACCCTCTTATATAACTAGAGAGTTTGACTCATGTTTACTAAACTAAGACTAAACAAACCCGGTTTACACAAATCAATTTAGACCAATTACCAATTTCATATTATACTCTAATACCCTCCCTCAAGATGGCATGTATATGGAGATCAAGCCCATATTGCCAATAAGAGCATGAAATTGTCCTAGTTGTACGGCTTTAGTGAAAACGTCCGCTAGCTGTTGGTCTGTTGTGACATGAAGTGTTTTGACCAGACCATTAGTAACACAGTCTCTGACCTTGTGATAGTCTATCTCAAGATGTTTAGTTCTTTCGTGAAAGACTGCATTATTTGGAATGTGAATTGCTGTAGTATTATCACAAAAGAAGGCGTCTGTAGTTCTCCAAGAAGATTTACCAACCATTGTATCTCTTTGACAGCAAAACCCATTGCACATACTCTGATTCTGCAGAGGACATCAAAATAGTGTCCTGCTTTTTAGATTTCCAAGAGATCAGAGATGTACCAAGAAACATGCAATATCCAGTGGTTGAGCGTCGAGAGTCTTTGCAGGAACCCCAATCAACATCTGTAAAAGTTGTTAATGTAAGATCTGTTGTAGCCGAGTAAAACAAACCCATGCCAATACTTCCTTTTAGGTAGTGCAATACTCTATACGCAGCCTGTAAATGAGAAGGCTTGGGAGCAGAGGTAAATTGACACAACCTATTTACTGCATAGGTAATATCAAGCCTTGTTATTGTCAGATACATCATCCTTCCCACAAGTCTTCAATACCGTTTTGGATCCGAAAGCAAAGGTTCCGAACTATCATGAACTAGTGAAACATTAGGATCCATTGGAACACTCACTTCTTTGCAAGCTAACAAACCCGTTTCTTCAAGCAATTCCAAAGTATACTTGCGTTGACAAAGAGAAATCCCTTTGCTTGATCTTGCAATTTCAAGTCCAAGAAAGTATCTCAAAGTTCCAAGATCTTTGAGTTTAAAAGAACTCTGTAGATCAGATATTAGCTTGGCAACTTTACGCTCATCATTAGTTGTGATGATAATATCATCAACATACACCAACACAACAACATACTTCCCATTCACATTTCTCACAAACAACGTATGATCAGTATATGATTTCTTAAAACCAAGTTGCAGAAGAACAGAGCTAAATTTAAGGAACCACTGATGCGATGCTTGTTTCAAACCATAGAGAGATTTGTGTAACTTACATACTGCATTTGGTGGCAATGTTTCTCCTGCTTTTGCTGTATACCCAAAAGGAAGATTCATATAGATTTCTTCATCTAAATCCCCATTCAAGAATGCATTTGATATGTCAAGCTGATGTAAGCTCCAATTCTTGGCAGATGCTACAGCAAGGAGAGTCTTCACTATTGTCATCTTGGAAACGGGAGAAAAAGAATCAACAAAATCCACACCCTCCCTCTGAGTATACCCTTTAGCCACAAGTCGTGCTTTGTAACGTTCTAGACTACCATCAGCGTTGAGTTTAGTTTTATAACCCCATTTGCAGCCAATAGCTCGCTTATCTGGAGGAAGTGAACACACGGACCAAGTGTGAGTGCTCTCAAGAGAAATAAGTTCCTCATTCATCGCTTGAATCCATTCTTCAAATTTCTTGGCTTGAGTAAAAGTAGTTGGTTCTGCAAACTTTGTGACAGCACAAATGTATGTTTTATACTCCTCTGTGAGATTGTCATATGTCATATAAGCAGCCAAAGGATATGGGATGTCTGTTGCAATCATATTACAATAGTAATCATGTAAATATGTCGGAGACTTAGATACTCTCTTTTGTCTATCGGTAGTATGACTATCTGTTGCAGGGGTGGTACACGCATCAGTAGCTTCATTCACAACTATAGAGGGATCCTCAACCTCTATAGGAATTTCACTACTATCTTTAGCATGAGTATCAAATTTTGCACAGTCAAACATGGAGAGAAAATCTGGAGGAGAGTCAGACATACCAGTAGCAAATGGGAATATATACTCGTGAAATACCACATTTTGTGAAATATGAATGGTGTGTATTTCTATATCCAACAGCTTATAGCCTTTGTAGCTTGTGGGATAGCCAAGAAACAAGCAAGCCTTTGAACGAGGTTGAAACTTGTGTCGGTTCTTGGAAGAAGTTGACAGTAGCAAAGGCAGCCAAAAACTCTTAATCCCTTGTACTCCACTTTCTTTGATGTTAAAACTTGAAATGGAGACTTGTTGTCTAGAAGTGGAGATGGCAATCGATTAATCAGGAAAACTGAGGTTAAAACACAATCTCCCCAATATTCTAATGGAAGGTGAGCTTGAAACATTAGTGATCTTGCTACATTCAAGATGTGTTGATGTTTCCTTTCTACTACTGAGTTTTGTTCTGGTGTATCTGGGAAAGAATGGTAAGATTGAATACCCTTTGACTTATATAAATCAACAAACTGCAGTTCTGGTGCATTATCTGATCTAACCCCTTTGACAGTAGCTTTATACTGAGTTTCAATCATCTTTAAGAAATCAGGGAAGACTTTTAATACTTCTGACTTTGTCTTCAACAGATAAATCCATGTCACCCTACTGTGATCATCAACAATGGTCAGGAAATATATGTATCATTCTACTGTAGGAACAGAAAATGGTCCTCAGATGTCAATATGAAGCAGATCAAAAACACTTTGACTCATGTGGTTGTGAGATGTGTAGGGAAGATGCAATGGAAACCTTTATTATTATTCTGTTTGATTCCAAGTACATTTGTGATAGACTGAATCTTAGTTATAGAAGGATGTCCTAGTCTATTGTGCCACAGAGTGGTGTCGACAACAACATTGACTGAACAAGACAAATTCTGATTATCTACAGCAGTAATAGAAGCTCTATCCAAGACGTACAAGTTTGATATCTGTTCAGCAGTCCCAATCGTCAGTCCTTTGATAGGATCATGTATCATGCAAGATTCTTCATCAAAAATCACACGACATTTTATATCCTTGGTTAGCTGACTAACATTGAGGAGATTCAGACGAAAATCAGGAATGTAGAGGACGTTGTTCAACACTAAACAGTCATTCAACTTGATTTGACATATCCCTGCTATTCGAATATTTGGACCAGTAGGGAGTGTGACAGATTTATCTGAGTGATTCTGTGATAAACTGACAAAAAGACTCCTATCATGTGAAACATGATGAGTGGCACCGCTGTCAATGATCAAAGAACTGGATGATAATGTGTTACCTGTAGCTTTCAAAATTCCTACAAAACGTAGTGTAGAATGTGAGAAAGCCATACCAGGCAAAGTGGTGATTGTGCCTCCATAGGTTGTTTGAACCATTGATTGACCAAGTGGTGTCGTCAGTTGTGAATTAAAGTAAGCTATCACATTCTGAATCTGATCCTGTGTAAGAGGAGTAGGCTGACCATTGAGCTGAGCAGTAGATATAGACTGGCCAATAAGTTGTGTAACATTGTTGATATTATTTCCAGTATTCTCTGTGAGAGCCATTTGAGAAACAACTTGTTTACTAGGGATGACAGCAGCTTTTCCTTTATGCTTGAAGCCAACTGGGTAACCATGACTCTTTTAACATTTATCAGCAGTATGCTCATTGTATCCACAGTGAGAGCAGATAGGTCTCCCTGTCTTCTGAGTATAGATTGCATTGACAGAAACATGAGTTGCAAAAGTCTATGGAGTAGCTACATGAAAGGCTGAAGCGTTCTACACAGGATTGATGCTTCTTTGACTGTAATCCTGATCAAGTAGATTGTAAACTTCAGCAAGATTAGGAACATTTTTCTTCATTATGATTTGGCTTCGAGCACTAGAGTAAGACTCATTCGGACCGGCCAAAAAATTTGATAATCATTGTATGTTCAGCTTGAACTGAGATGGCCTTGCAACAGTTATAGTTTTGACAAGTGTTCACAAAATCCGCTCCATCAAGATCATCCCACAATGTTTTCAATTTTGTATAGTATGTAGATAGGTCTGTGGAACCCTGATGAAGAGACCAGATTTGTTGTGTGAGCTGATAGGACCTTGGCAAATTTGTGATATGGAACCTGTAACACCCCCGAACCGTTCTAGGACTAAGAACGAATCGGATGCGTCACGTGTGATGCCCGTAGACAATCCAACCGAGGTTATTAGAACGAATCTAATACTTTAGTCAGTCCATCCGCGGGTATCGTTCCTCTCGTACACGGCCTAAGGCTTTTCAACCCGTACCATGTCCGCGAGTTGTGTTAGTCCGGACAAGACTAATATCGAGTGGAACACAAGGCTTTTAATAAAAATCTCATTTTATTACTTTAAATCATTGAAAACACTTACAAAGGATTGGGATCCCAGAGCCTAAGGCCCAAATCGATTCATACAATAAATATTCCAAATATTTCTTTATAAAGGCAACAAACTCTACACCGGTGTCCAACGTCCGTGCTTTCCCAAAGGTCTCCCAACTATGGTTACCTTAAAAACAAAAGGTAGAATCTTGAGTAATCTAAGATTACTCAGTGAGTCCTGGATCTAACAATCAACAACCCCAAACCCAATCCCCAAACAACAATCAAACACACAACACACAATCAAGCTTAAACAAGCAATCAGACTCTATACAGAGTATTCACAACGGAAGCTAACTAGCACAAACAAAATGGCACCACAGCCATCACACTACTCACTACCAATCCTAAAGGCCTTTACTACTAATAATGCGATTCTGATTTCCCACAAGACAATGTCTTCCGACCCTTAGCCAAAAAGGCTAGAAGGATCACATCCCTTCCCCAAAACCGTGTACAAGGGGCCTATTCCCTTACGGCAAAATTTACTACTTCGTCAAGTAGTATTTGGTGGTAGCGAACCGCTCTGAGCCGCTGGGACAATCACGACCTCGCCACGCACTAGCCACAGAAATGACTAACACCACACTACTTACTACGAGCCTGACATCAAGTTAGTACTACTCGCAACCAGATCAACTAACATAAACAAGTTAATCAAGCAACAACAAGATTAACTAATAACAATCAAACAATCAAACAATCAAACATACTTGCATAATAAAATTATGCAACAACCAATATCAACTCACACAAAGCTAGCTTATCATGCCAACCATTACCAATTAATGGCCATGAATAAACAAGCAGCATAACGGCTATACCAACACTAGCCTAACATCATGAAATTGCCTAAGCAACTTCACAACCACATATAGATCTCGAAACTATACCAAGTATAGTTCCTAAACCTCACACGAACTTCACAAAAAGAAAATAGATCAAGCAAGGATGCTAGATCTAAACCAACCAAACAAATAGATCTAACACAAAAATGTAGATCTAACTATCATCCACAAGTATAAACATGCAACCTCAATCCTAAACCCATACACAAAATAAGATCCTAGTCATGTGCTACTACACATGCTTCGGTACTCACCTTGGCCTTAACGTCGAGAAAACGACATCTACCCTTGCCCGCCTATTGATCTCGATCCAACTAGCTTTCTCCAAGGATGGATCTAAGCTTCAGACTAAAAACTTAGAAAAATATTCTAAAACAAATAGAAGACTAAGGGTAGAACTTACTTACCGGAAACCCGACCACGACTCTCGACTCGACCAACTTCTACCCGACTCGCCTCCGCAAGCTTCTCGAACTAACTAACAATCTAACTATTCTAAGGGTGAGATTTTGGTGGAAAGCTAATGAACTAAGGCTAGATTTCGTGGCTTTATATAGGGAGAGGAGTCTTAGCCTCCAAGCTCAGGCAAGCACGAGGTGGTAGATAAGCATTATCCAAAAGCTTATCTTATCCACTTTCATTCTTATCCTTATCCAAGCTTGTGTCCAGTTAAGCTTGACACATGCCATTCTCATCCAAATTTGTGGCACCTCGTGGTCCACACACACCAAGCTGGTGACACACCTACTTACACCACAAGCACCTCTACGACACAGCAGCTTCGCGGCCAAAACTGATCCGAGAGTTTTCCGACCGATTTTTACAGCTAAGCTCACATAATGTGGCTTGTCCTTAACCACGTATAAACCTTTTTGTCCCGTATCCAAACCCGTTCGATCATCGCCCGCTTGTCTCGGCCATAACAGCTCTTTCTCGGTAAAACTAGTTTTCTCGGTACAATTGATCTTTCCATCGACCAAATTGTTTAACCCTTGATAGCCAACTCAATAACCTTTAGTAAACACTCGATCATGTCCTTTGACCGAATGCATATCATCTTCCCATAGCCTTACTGCCCAATGACACTGATAGTCGGTCCTTCCCTTCTCGATATTTGACGGTAGCCGATAGAAATCTTTAAATTGCTCATGGTTTGATATAACAATCAATTCAATCATTTTTCTTCGATCAATCCTTCGGATAAGGCCTGGTTCACTGATGGCTCCATCGAATTTTTCTTTTCAAAAATTTTTCCAAGTCTCTGCCGCACGTCTACGTTCGCGGCCATCCGTCTGTATACTAGGTCAAAATAAGGGGTATTATAGAACCTAACCAGCAAGTCTTGCCACATTGCAGAAGCATCTTTGAATATCAGAATGCTACCATATATTTCTTTTGTCACAGAGTTCAGAATCCAAGATTTAACCATAGCGTTACATCTTGACCAGATGCGATAATGCGGATGTGTTTCTAACAGTCTAGGAAGAGATCCGTCCACAAACGCAAGTTTATTCTTAGCATCTAAGGCAGTAGTAATAGCTACATTCCATGTGTTATAGTTTGTTCCATCGAGTACCTCTAATATGATAGAAGAGCCTGGATTGTCGCCGTTGTTCAAGAAGTAGGGCGAATACTGGATTCCATCAAAAGCAAAGTATTCTTGTGACATTTGAGATGAGATAAGATTCGGAGCAAAAGATTGCATCGGAACTGAAGACGGAGCTGGATTGACCCCAAACAGAGTAGGATTAACTCCAAACGAAGCAGGATTAGCTCCAAAAGTGACATGATTCACCGGAATGAATGTATCTTGAACATGATTCACCGGAATAGGTGAGTGTGAAGGTGATTGCCCTGGAGAAGATGATGTACTCGACGAAATAGGTCGAGTATTTCTCGATTGAGCTGGATTTGTTGATTTCACTGCAGAATTAGAGCCGCGAGCCAATCGCTTTGAATTTCGACAAAGCGTAACCATTTTTTAGCTCAATTTTGTTAGAAATGACTGAAACCGAAAGAATCTGTTCAATGTAGGTCAAATAAAAGGAAGAAAACAAAGATCCCAAAGAGAAATCAAAGAAGATGAAATTGATTCATCGCTCTGATACCATGTTAGAAGAACGAAACGAGATAAGATAGTTACGAGAAAGAAGAAAATATTCTCATTTCATTCATCTTAGTTGATCTTACATTTACAATGAACCCTCTTATATAACTAGAGAGTTTGACTCATGTTTACTAAACCAAAACTAAACAAACCCGGTTTACACAAATCAATTTAGACCAATTACCAATTTCATCTTATACTCTAATATTACATTACCAAATCAGTTATTTTGTTGGTCTAATGCTTATCTCTGGTTGGTAGTAATGTTCAAACATTAAATGATTGCAGGTTCTCGTTAATCATAAACAATGGCTTCGGGAACTTACGTCAGTGGAGGTTAGCCACCGATGTGTATATTGGTCTATTAGCTGTTTTGGCAATGTCAAGCATTCCAGCGTGTGCGGCTTTCTTCCTCTTCACCTGAAACCCATTGTGAATTTTAAGCTTCAAACACAACAGAAAAGGAAAGATTTTGTAACGGTTGGTAAAATCAGATTAAGCACGTAAAAATACTTACAGTAGCGCCTATAACTTCCCTTAGCGCCTCATCATCAGCACCATACCGGAGAGGATTTCCCAAAGCGTATTCAAATATTAATTTAAGGAATATTCCTTACCTTCATGCTATAGTTTGTGTGTTCATAGAAACAATAACGATGTATTGTGCTTGCAATCAAATAATCCAAAATCGGTCAGATTTATATTGATTATGATAACAAATATTTGTGTTTAATGCTAACATTGAATAATAAAAATGTAAATTTTTAAAGATTAATTTGCATAAAATCAATGAGACTATTTATTCTCTATAAATACTGCCGTTATTTAGTAGTCAAATCAATGGGCACATCACCGATGCAATTCCTCCATGCATGTGGCATGGACTAATTAAGGCTCTTCCCTATCCTTTTCTCAGTTGAGTGAATGCTTTCATTTTTCTATGGCTTTACATAAGTTTGATTGTACGTTTGATTTTGCAGCTTCTTCAGTGGATTCGGAAACGGTTCCTTCCTTCTATGTTACCTTTTTTTTTTTTTGTCGACAATCTCCTTCTATGTTACCTTAATCTACAGGTTTTGGCTTTGTAGGGAATGGTTATGGTTTTGATCCTTTTATTATGGTGGTTCATGTTTCATGTTTGGGTGTGCATATATTTGCAGGGTTTTTTTTTTTTTGCCTCAGATTTCTGATAAGATCATCCTCCATGTAAGGTAAATGTTTGAAAACTTGATCAAGAGAATGTAACCATAATCTGTTGTAGCTCTTTAACTCATATCTTTGGTGCAACACTAATGATTGTTTTTTTTGGGGTTTGTACTTTGTAAACAGTTATTTAAGTTTATTATCGATACACATGTGATTGGAGGATTAGAAGATGGATCGGTTATTTTGTTGATGCAAATGTGATCTAAAATTTTCTCTGTTTATTATTTTTTTTTTATTAGTACTGGTTTTGAAATTTTTTCTTTGGTTTGTTTTTTATATGGCAGGTGACAAGTGTAAGTAAAAAAGACTGTATGCTAAGTTCTTCGGTCGAAGAAAAATATTTGTATGAATGCTATAGACGTATAATTACATTGAACTACAACCTGGAATAGCATGTTTTGGAATGCATTATCTAAATCTAGACTTATCCGAAGTAGCTTAAGAACTTATAAGAAGAAGATTTTCAGATTGAACTTTCTGTATGTGCATAGCAACGTAAGTATCTCACGTTCTCTCTAGAGTTTTCTACTAGGTGTTTCAGTTCAAGTGATTTACCATTTGAGAAATAAATCGACGATTGTTCAATTTCTACACTTATATGATTTTTTTACTGCAACCTCAAGGACAATGGACAAATTGTGTAAATAGGAAACGATCAAGGATATAAAATTTAGTTTTTATTAACAATCAAAATACTTTGTTTGTTAATAAAAAAGTAAACACCTAGTAAAGGTTAAAATCCCTTATCAATATGTATCTTAGATTGATTTGTTTTCGTAAAAAAGAAAGGTACTTTGCAATAAATAAGAAAAAGGTTCATGTAGAGATGATACTGAGTTCCTGTACAGTGTGTTACATAGAAGAAACATATTGTTACGGATACAGAGAAGAAACATATTGAGAAAACTCTTCAGTCTTGTTGTTTGCAAAAAAGTTTGGCAGAGTTGGGAGCAGCGGATGCCGGATAGATTCTTACAAGATATAAAAACTTTATGTTCCTTGTAGTGTGTTTTTCAGGAACTTGACCAACCTGTAAAGAGAAAAACAACGCGACAGGGTCACGTAAAACAAAATGCAGAGTACGCTAAACGGTTCAATGCATCAAAGACTGTTACCGAGATCCCCTTAAATCAAAACAAAGATAAAAATTGGTTCGAGAAAGCGAGGTATCAACTTTAATGAGTTACATAACAAATCAGATATTTTGTTGGTCTAATGCTTATCTGGTTGGTAGTAATGTTCAAGCATTAACTGATTGCAGGTTCTCGTTAATCATAAACAATGGCTTCAAGAACTTACGTGAGCGGAGCTTAGCCACCGATGTGTATCATTGGTCTATTAGCTGTTTTGGCAATGTCAAGCATTCCAGCGTGTGCGGCTTTCTTCCTCTTCACCTGGAACCCATTGTGAATTGTTAAGTCTCAAATACAACCGAAAATAGAGGAACGATTTCGTAACGATTGGTAAAACCAGATGAAGCAACTAAAGAATACATACAGCAGCGCCTATAATTTCCCTTAGCGCCTCGTCATCAGCACCAGACCGGAGAGGATCTCTCAAACTAACCTGTTTACAGGTAACAACATGAATATCACTTTTAACATTATTGAGAAGCAACCACGAATCCACAAGTGTACCGGTAATCAAATTATTTCACACTTGGAACTCAGCCACTTAAATCAAACAATTACTAACTTTCAGCAACGACAAAAAGTTTGGATACCTCTGAAGGACCAAACAAGCAAACTTTGAAGTTCCCATCTGCAAGAAGTCTTAATCTATTGCAGCCAGCACAGAAGTGTTCTGTCATAGATGTGATGAAAGAAACAGAACCGCAATGCCCATCGATCGTGAAGTTCTTAGCTGTTTCAGTAGGGTGATCTTGCATACGTTTTATACTCGGAAAGCCCTTGACCTGTTTACCATAACAACTGAAACCAATCATGAAAATGCTCAAGGAAACGTTGACTAATCTCAAAAAAAGGCCAAACATTTTGAGAAAATTCTACCTTACCACTTTATCCATCACTTCTGCATAAGGCACAAGTTTCTTTACATTCCAAACATTTCCATCAAAGGGCATAAACTCAATGAACCGAACATTGATTGGCTTATCTCGTGTCAAGTCCACAAAATCACAGATCTCATCATCATTCAATCCCCTCATCAAAACACAATTGACCTGTCAAGAAGACCAAGGACGATACAAAAAACACTCTCGACAATCAAATAACGTTCTGCTGCAATCAAATGGAAAAAATGAGGGAGGGATTATATATTAACATACTTTCACAGGATTGTATCCAAGCTCAATAGCAGTATCAATCGACTTCATAACCCTATCGTGCCCTTTACGTCTAGTCAGAAACTCAAACTTTGCTGGAACAAGAGTATCCAAGCTAATATTTAGCGAATCAAGGCCACATTCTTGAAGCTTTGGTAGCTTTCTAGCAAGAGTGATACCGTTGGTAGTGATAGCCAAATTCTTCAACCCTTTTAAGCTAGACAACTGCATACAAATCTCTTCGATATCTTTCCTAACTGTAGGCTCACCACCGGTCAACCTAATCTTGTTAACCCCAGCAGAAACAAAAAGACCAGCCAACCTAACAATCTCAGACTGTGACAACAAGTCAGAATTAGGAGTAAGTTCCACACCTTCAGAAGGCATACAGTACTGACACCGGAGGTTACAGCGCTCAGTTAAAGATATCCTCAAGTAGGTATGTAACCGACCAAAAGAATCAATCAACATGTCAGAAACAGTATTGTCTTTGGTCTGACTCTGACCAACTTGAGCTGCATAATTGCTAAACGAACGCTCACTGGTAGTAGCAATAGTTCTTCTTGTCACAGAGCCTGAACCAACCTGCTAAAAAGATATACACACAAGAAGGGAAGAGACCATAATTAAGTATTGATTTCACATCAGCACACACATATTAACATTTCAGGAGCTTTTAAATCCTTAAAACCAAATCTGAGTGGAGAAATCGAAACCCATTAGCAGAAGAGAGAATTAGTAAAAGGTTTGGAAATTTACCAGGAGAAAGTTGGAATTTTTGAAACCCAAGTGGTAAGCAGTGAATTTGGAATAGCACCTCCTCATGGTTAACACAAACTGTAGAGAAGATCGAATGAAAATCGCTGAGAAGATTAAAAAAAAGGACGAAGAAAACAAGAAAAAAGAGATGACCTTCTGGTAGACGAAGAGAGTCTTTGTTGTTCTCAAAGGACTAAACAATGACAAAGTGAAGACGGCACTTTTTTTTCTTTTTTTTTTTCTCAACATCAACTCTTCGTTAGACCAAATGTTACAACCAAATAAAAACACATTGCATTCACTTTTATAGATTTGGACCAATGTTTTCAAAATCGGACCGGACCAGCGGTCGAACCATATTAATCAGCGAACCGGTGACATATCCAGGTTGGGTTAATATCAAAACCCAAAGAAAATTGAACCGGTAAAAAATCATATCAACCCGCCAAAAAACCAAAATCGGTGAACCGTTAAACCAGCTAAAACTGGGTTCTACTTTTTTTTGTAAAAATGAATGCAATTAATTTAATTAATTACCATTTCTAGTTTTCTTCTTAGCAAACTAGCAGTAGTAGGATTTCTTAGAAAATGAAGATTGAATGTTCTACAGTCTTATTTTCTTATTACTTTTAGATTTGAATTTCTAAAATATTTTACTAGTACGGGTTATACTCTATGTTTGTTACACTTTGAATTTATTACTTTTTAAGATTTTTTTAAAACATTATGATTATTGAAGTATTTTATTTAGTATATCCAATTATATCATAGTTGTAATCATTGAAAAAAAAAATAGAAAACATATCAATACCTATTAGTTATAAAAATATCATCAAAATCAATTGAACCCGGTTGACCCCGGTCGAACCATATTGACTCATGACCCAGAAGCTTTCTCGGTTCAGTTATCGGTCCGCTTTTAAAAACATTGATTTGGACCAAAACAAATGTAATGATTGATCAAGTACAATCCTGGAACACTAGGCAGATCCAACGTTCAAAAACCAAAGCATTTTTTTAACCATAGTAAAATAGATAATACACTATAATTTGGAGTAAAATCATCTTTTAAACCACCTAAATTGATCGAATGACACAAAAATAAATATTAAGACAGAGAAAGCCTAACCAATATTGAAAACATATCAAATCTCAACTATGAGATCCTCGTGATCTTGTCTCAATAAGTGCAGGTGACCGGTTATCGGGAAGTTAAACCGACCTTCTTCAATGGATAAGATTTGCATCTACTATCTAGATCGGATATGTTTACTAGTGGATTTACTAAATCATTAACTGTGAAACCATAACATACAGTTCATTATTCAAATAAAATGTTAGAAAACATTATATTTTATGTTACAAACAGCCAAACAAACATGTGAATCCAACAGAAAAATCAATTTTATTGTGGGTTTTCTCGACTGGCAAGTGTGAAGCAAACATAGAAAACAGATTCACCAGCCAACCTAATTTTTTTTTTTTATGATATTATTAAGTTCAGGAATTCTAATTATATATTACACCAGAATTATGTAGAGAGCTTTATGATATTTTTATTTCGTAAATTAGCAAGTTTAAAATAAAATTGTATTATGTACTGCATATACATACTCCTCCTACTAGCTTACTAGCTACAAAATAAATACTCAATATATTTATACTGAAATTTTATTTAAAGAATTTATTTATATTAGAAATATAACTATTTTGTAAGTTTAATAAAGTTTACGATGATATAAATTTAAGGGTCTCTAAATTTAACTTGAAGAATTTATTATGGATGCCAAGAAAAAGAAATCAACATTTATTTCTTTGACTAGTATACAATACAGACTACAGTTATATAAGAACACAAACTCGATCGTATGTATTTTGCAGATTTTTTCTTAAAAGATCAGATTTTATTTCACATGTTTCCATTGTTCTTCATTGTCGTATTCATCGAGAAAGAGAATACGTTGCTCCTATACCAATAGAGCTTCATACACGTTGACCAAAAAAACAAATACAGAAACACGTGTGTGCAGGTGCGTGTACTATAAAATACGACATTCACACACTAATTTTATACAAGTTAACTTCAATTTCAAAATTATATCTTAAATAGTTGCTAACAAAATACATGAAGAGTTCAATGCAGTTAAGTTCAACCATTTTTTTTTCTTAATCAACCCGCCACACCAGCAGCCACCAGGCATGCAATTATAGTTTGTCACAATAATAAGTACATAGTTAGTAGTTACGTTATAACCAAAATTACTAAAACATATAATAAAATCCGCTTTTAATTTAATACATTGGTTTATGTGTCTACTAATTAGTTTTAGTATTTGATGATGTTGTAGGATAGGTCCACAATATAACTAGAAATATTCTCCTAATTTGCGATGGGCTTTTGTTTTGTAGCTAAAAAAGTCGACAGGCTATTGTAAATCAAATAAATTTCACATAACTTTCATCATTTATAGCGAATTTTATTACTAATACTATTTGATTTGATTTTTTTAGCAAAGCTATATTTATCATCAATTTTGGTTACAGCTATTTAGACGTTACATTTAAAATATTAGGTATGGGATAGGTGCCATAAAAATGGTTGTAATAGTGACAAAAGTTTGCGTCATTTTTTTATTGAATAAAAACATAAAAATAATAGAGATATGGATGACACGGACAACATATGTGTGAAGCAAAGACAAGAACCTGATCTAAACTGGAAGGACATGTGTATGAAATGGAGCCTCCAAATGTGCATTAGCAAAACCGCGAAGGTGTATGGAGGAATTGTCGACAAGTATGCATTAGCGAAACCGCGAAGGTGTATGGAGGAATTGTCGACAAGTATGCATTAGCGAAACCGCGAAGGTGTTACCGACGGTCGTTGCAAAGAATTCACCCACATATGCATTTGTAGGAAGCCATCTTTTGTCCTTCCTCATGAAGTTTTTGTTTTTCAACCAATACTATGGTTTTTTTAATTATGGAGGTTAGTTGTAGAAAAAGAGTATAACGATGTACTTTTAAGTAATAAACTATGTACATTTTTCACTATTTTTGTCCCATTTTGAGCTCATTAGAGAATAGGTTTCAGATCACAACTTGATTTTCGATTAGTGACACAACATCCAAACTTTATCGAATTACTTTGCCTAACTTCGAATGGACTCAACAACTTGAATTCTCCACGCCCTTCACTTATTTTAGTCGAAATAACTTGTGAAAATAACGCGACAGTCACAAATCGATCCATAAAAACGGATTGTGATATATTATTGACTTTCTAAATTTTATTTTTCTTTCCCCAGTACAATATTATACTATTTATATATATGTTGTTTAAAAAAAAAACATTTATGAATTACCGTAAATGTTTTTTGGATTCGTCTCCAACAGTAATGTATGGTTTATATAAATGTAAAAAGAATCTTAGCAAAAAAAAAAAATGTAAAAAGAATATCGAACTAATATTTCATGTTCCGATTATATATATATATATATATATATATACAATTTCCATTTTCAATCGACGAGAATAATAAAAGAAAACTTTGGCATATATAGAATTTAACCTTTTTCCATATAATATGATTAAACTAACATAAGTAGGTGAAATAACATAAGAGGAAGAAAGAAGGAAGGACCGAGCATCTTCTAAAGAGTGAAAAAGCATTTAGGAACATTGGAATATGGGGAGATAACATGTCGTCGTGGACAGACATTCTTGATTAATTAGTAGTAGTAACCAAAGCCATTGGCGCCTGTCTTGTTCCCGTTGCTTTTCCCAAATCTTTATCCCCAATTCTCTCTCTCTCTCTTACTCATACTACTACTACTTTGGGGTTGGGGGAAGATGATAGCTTCTTCTTGCTTCTCCTTGAAGCTGTCGTAGGTTCTGGTAGTCCTCCGCTTCTCTTTAATTTTTCCTCTTTTTGCCCAGGTAATGATTGATCTCTGGGTTTATGGGGTTGGAAGCTTTGTGGATTTAAATTCAAAGGTTAAATTTTTAAACTTGGGTTATTCACTGAAGTCTTTATTATGAGTGAGACTATAGATTCCTCTTCTGGGTCTTCCTGTCTTCATCTGAGTAAATTTAAAATTAGTTATCAATTGGATTGTAATCTAGTTGATTGATTTTACTGTCGATACTATCAAAGTTGAAGCCTTTCCAACTTATAAAATCAGGGTTCTCTTGTATCTCGGTATAGATTAGCGAAGATAGTGGTGGATCAAGGTTCTGGGTAATTAGGTCTCGTGATTAAAAGTTTGTGCTTCTGCTACTTTTTTACTGAAAAAGCAACTTCTTTTTTAGTATTCGTCTCTTTTCGATGATATCTATTTTATAGGAGTGTATCTCATCTTGCTTCGGAGTGAAACAAATCATGTTTTTTT
Organism: Camelina sativa; assembly: GCF_030686135.1. Taxonomy (NCBI): domain Eukaryota; kingdom Viridiplantae; phylum Streptophyta; class Magnoliopsida; order Brassicales; family Brassicaceae; genus Camelina; species Camelina sativa. The sequence continues at coordinate 4,076,645 of NC_141886.1, read as the reverse complement.
TTTTAATTGTTTGTGGTCGGATTGTGTTGTTTGATTGCAATCTCTTTCATAGAGCTTATGATTTGCTCTTTTTTCAGTTTAAGTACTTCTCAAAGTTTGTTCTTTTTGATGGATGGTGTAAAAGCTCTTTCTGTGTTGACGGATACTTATCATCATATTTGGGCTCAGTTTATTTTTAGTAGGATATAGAAGATCATGGCTCAAAGGAGAGGAGGACCTGATCCGCCTCCGCCCCAGAGGCGGATTCTGCGGACTCAAACTGCTGGTAATCTTGGAGAGGCTATGCTAGACAGTGAAGTTGTGCCATCGTCTCTTGTGGAGATTGCTCCTATCCTTCGTGTAGCCAACGAAGTTGAAGCTAGTAACCCGCGTGTTGCTTACTTATGTGAGTTGGAAAAACACGCCTGATGATGTGATTTTCTCATCTTAAATGATCTTGACAAAATCCATGGATGTTTCTCTCAGGTCGGTTTTATGCGTTCGAGAAGGCACACAGGCTTGATCCCACGTCAGGTGGACGTGGTGTTCGCCAGTTTAAGACTGCGCTTCTTCAACGGTTAGAACGGGTGAATATCGTCGCTTCATTTACTCTGCTTGAGTTTTCCCATCTTCATGCTGTTGTCTTGCTAGGGGATTATGTGTCATTTTGCCTTATGTCTTAAATTTCTGCAGGAGAATGAAACAACTCTTGCAGGAAAGCAGAAGAGTGATGCACGCGAGATGCAGAGTTTCTATCAGCACTACTACAAGAAATACATCCAAGCTTTGCAAAACGCTGCTGACAAAGCTGACCGGTTTGTGTTTGATGGAACTGATTGTTCAGCCAAATCTGCTGGAATTCTATCTTTCTGTGTTTCTCATTTATACTACAAATTTGTTTTACTTGTAGTGCTCAACTTACAAAGGCTTATCAAACTGCTGCTGTTCTCTTTGAAGTCTTGAAAGCTGTTAATCAGACAGAAGATGTGGAAGTGGCTGACGAGGTAAAGCTGATAGTAGATTATATCTTGTTGTGTTAAAATCTCTTGCTTCTGTTCTTATGCAGGTTCTTAACCATGCTTTCATGGAAACATCTTTATACTCTCATGAATTGGGTCACCAAATTATTAGCTCACTTCACTTGTTTCTGTTCATCCTTTTTCTTGCTGGTAGATTTTGGAGGCTCATACAAAGGTGGAAGAAAAAAGCCAAATCTACGTGCCTTACAACATTCTTCCTCTTGATCCTGATAGTCAAAATCAGGCTATAATGAGACTTCCTGAGGTTAACCAAACATTCAACTAACTGTTTCGATTGTCTTTCGTTCTTTGAGACAAAATTAAACATCTGCTTACTGTTCTGCAGATACAAGCTACAGTAACTGCACTTCGTAACACTAGGGGCTTACCATGGCCAGCAGGTCACAAGAAGAAACTCGATGAAGACATGCTAGATTGGCTTCAAACTATGTTTGGATTTCAGGTGATGCTAGTGAATATCCTGTTTTAGTTTAGTTGACGGACAATTTCTCGCTGTGCTGATTGATCCAAACCTTTAAATGGCAGAAAGATAATCTTTCGAATCAAAGAGAGCACTTGATTCTGTTACTTGCTAATGTCCACATTCGACAGTTTCCGAGACCTGAACAGCAACCAAGAGTATGTATTCTTTTGAACTTGGATATCATGTTTCCTTAATTGTCTAATTCTTCTGTATCTGTACTAACGGCCAAAATTACTATTCCCGCCTCCAGTTGGATGATCGCGCATTGACTATAGTCATGAAGAAACTTTTCAAAAACTACAAAAAATGGTGCAAGTATTTGGGTCGGAAGAGCAGCCTTTGGTGAGGCTTCTCCTTGTAACATCTCATTTTGTTCTTTCTAGGAATATAGAAACATATGTAGCATATACTTTGGATTTATACGCATTATGCTTAGTTATCTGATTATCTCTCCTTTTCCCGCTTGTAGGTTGCCGACGATTCAACAAGAGGTTCAGCAGCGGAAACTGCTGTACATAGGACTCTATCTTTTGATTTGGGGAGAAGCTGCGAACCTGAGATTTTTGCCAGAATGCCTCTGCTATATATATCACCATGTATGTTAAAAAAACAGTCTACCCTATCTATCTTAAGTAACCATGTGGTGTGTCATTCTCTAAAAAATATCAGTTCAGTTTAGCGAAGGTTTGTGATCAAATCGTGATCTTGACTAATACCTACTAATCGACTACTAAAATTAGAAGAAATCCAAACGTTATATATAGTGATGATGAGGCAATAAACTAGTGCAAGGACTTAGTAATGCCTAATTTGAGTAGGAGTTTTTTTGCTACCTGTGTCTAACTCCGTGTTATATGATTTTCTGAATTTGTTCAGATGGCTTTCGAGTTGTATGGAATGTTGGCTGGGAGTGTTAGTCCAATGACAGGGGAGCATATTAAACCTGCATATGGTGGTGAAGATGAAGCCTTCCTCCAAAAAGTAGTTACTCCTATATACAAAACAATAGCAAAGGTTGGTTGCTTCGGTTTTGAAGTCTTGATCATTTTGTCTTCTTTAGCTTTCGTCCGATCCATTTCCTTCATAGTCATCTTCATATTTGTGCACTATAGGAAGCAAAGAGAAGTAGAGGAGGAAAATCAAAGCATTCTGAGTGGAGAAACTACGACGACTTGAATGAATATTTTTGGTACAAGGCAGTTGATCATCTCGTAACATTCTGTAAAGACACGTCTTTTACATTTATTCATGGTGGAACTTCATGTCTTTTAACTTGTAGGTCAATTCGGTGCTTTCGGTTAGGGTGGCCTATGCGAGCTGATGCTGATTTCTTTTGTCAGACGGCTGAAGAACTTAGACTTGACAAAAGGGAGGTACGGGTAGAAGAAACTGACTGATGGCTTTCGTTATTTTTGATTCTTGTTTACAAAATAGTTTGAATCTCTTGTCTTGTAATTTCTTTTAACTAAGTGTTTGATATCAAACTATTTCCCAAGTTGAACTGTTCAAAATGTCTGTTAGAGTTACTTACATTTTCTAAACTTTAAATTGTATTTCAACAAGTCATGAGAAACGTTAGGTAGAAGAGTTCCATTAATTTTCTCAAGTTTTGTGTATCTAGAATTTCATAGTTGATGTTCACATTGCTGCAGAATAAACCCAAAACTGGAGATAAATGGATGGGCAAAGTCAATTTTGTTGAGACACGCTCCTTCTGGCATATATTTAGAAGTTTCGATAGAATGTGGAGTTTCTATATCCTGTCTTTGCAGGTACGACTAATTAGTAAATTTAATTTCCAAACTTGTATTTTCTTGACGGGTCATGTGATCTGATGTATTTATAATTTTTTAAGGCAATGATCATAATTGCTTGGAATGGATCTGGGGATTTGAGCGGCATCTTTCAAGGTGATGTCTTCCTAAAGGTTTTGAGCATCTTCATTACGGCAGCTATATTAAAACTTGCACAAGGTAATGATTCGTGAACTTATACCACTTTCATGCGGTTCATTAATAATTATCTGACAATTTATACATGTAGAATTTTATGAAGACTTGATGTGAATGAGTAGGAATAGTTGTTGTACACTTTTCTTTAATTTCACATTATCATGTTTGCATGCAGTGTTATTTGTTAGGAAGAATAATTGTTGTGTGGTTTCATCCAATTATATTTTCATGCTGTAAGTAAAGAGAAATTGATGATCTCTAACTAGTCTCTGAATGCTTGCGAGTTTCAGCTGTCCTTGATATAGCTCTAAGCTGGAAATCAAGACATAGTATGTCATTCCATGTGAAGCTCAGATTTATCTTCAAGGTAGTTGCAGCTGCAGTATGGGTTGTTCTCATGCCACTAACGTACGCATACAGCTGGAGGACCCCTTCTGGTTTTGTGCAGACCATAAAGAACTGGTTTGGGGGACACAACAATTCCTCACCTTCCTTTTTCATTACGGTCATTCTTATCTACTTATCCCCAAATATGCTCTCTACGGTGCTCTTTGCGTTCCCATTTATCCGACGTTATCTTGAAAGGTCTGACTTTAAAATAGTGATGCTGATGATGTGGTGGTCTCAGGTATTTTATCCATATATTTTATCTCTATAAATAGCCAGTCCGTGAATGCTAAATAATGGAGGCGACTAATCTTTATTTTTTGTTGACACAGCCAAGACTGTATATAGGGAGGGGTATGCATGAGAGTGCATGGTCACTTTTCAAGTAAGAGTGTAAAATTTGCATGCTATGGTTAAAATGTTGATTGTTCTTGCCACACTGCTAAACGAGGTTTGATATCTAGGTACACGATGTTCTGGGTTGTACTTCTAATATCAAAGCTTGCATTCAGTTTTTATGCAGAGGTACAGCTATTTACATATATTTAATCTGTTGTTTTAGTAGTATAACAAGAGCACCATGTAAGGAGCCTGCAAAAGTTGAAGAAATTCTGTTCTAACAACCACTGACAAATTCTAGTGACATTGTATATTTAGTCCACAAATATAAATGTTTCTCATACTTTCCATCTTCAAAGCAGATTAAGCCTCTTGTTAAACCAACCAAGGATATTATGCGAATTCACATATCAGTCTACCGCTGGCACGAGTTTTTCCCTCACGGTAATGCCTAATAGGATGTAGGTATTAGCACACTGCATAATGAATTTTATTGAACAATCTAGTTGTTTTTTTTCAGCCAAGAGTAATATGGGTGTGGTGATCGCTCTTTGGTCACCTGTTATTCTTGTGAGTTTTCAGATCTTTCATTGCCTTATGCTTCCTTTTTATGGTCTCCCCTATCTATGCTAACTTTAATATGCAGGTTTATTTCATGGACACTCAAATATGGTATGCTATAGTATCAACTCTGGTTGGTGGTTTAAATGGAGCTTTTCGACGTCTTGGAGAGGTTCATTCTTGCTTTCCTTACAACTTTTACAATGAAATGGAACTTGAAGTGGCATGCTCTCACTTCCTGATATAATGTCTGAAAAGAAGTTTATTTCATTTGCAGATCCGAACACTAGGAATGTTGAGGTCTAGATTTCAGTCCTTACCAGAGGCCTTTAATGCTTGCTTGGTTCCAAATGAGAAGAGTGAAACTCCAAAGAAAAGGGGGATGATGGCGACCTTCTCTCGCAAGTTCGAGCAGGTCTGAACGCTGCTCTTATACCAGTAGATGAAACATATAACACAAACCAATATTTAGTAACAAATGTTTGTTCTCTCAGTCAGCTCCATTTCAAAATTGTGTTATTTATTGGTAATTACAGATTCCATCCAGTAAAGACGAGGCCGCACGATTTGCTCAGATGTGGAACAAAATTATCAGTAGTTTCCGAGAGGAGGATTTGATTAGCAATAGGTTGAGTGTGACTGAAATTTTCCTTCTTATTTTAATCTAATGATATGTTAAATCCTTTTATCCGGAGAAGACTTCGTTGATAATATTCATTAATATGCAGGGAAATGGAACTCCTGCTTGTGCCATATTGGGCTGACCCTGATCTAGATCTTTTCCGTTGGCCACCTTTTCTACTGGCCAGTAAGGTGAGTATGTGTCTTGGTGTGAACTATAATCTTAGGTTGGCTTTCTGTTCTTATTTTGATTATTTATGCCTAAATGTTTTAGATCCCAATAGCTTTGGATATGGCAAAAGATAGCAATGGAAAAGACCGTGAACTGAAAAAGAGATTGAGTGTTGACAATTACATGACTTGTGCAGTCAGAGAGTGCTATGCCTCTTTTAAAAATCTAATAAACTTTTTGGTGGTTGGAGAACGAGAAGGACAGTAAGTTTTACAAATTGAAGTTGTCCTTTGACTCGGAAAATACATTTTACTTTCCTAATCTATTGGTCTTGTGCAGGGTCATAAACGAAATATTCTCCAAGATTGATGAGCATATAAAGAACGAAACACTGATTATGGAGTTGAACTTGAGTGCTCTTCCTGATCTGTATGGTCAGTTTGTTCGACTAATTGAGTATTTGGTAAGTCTTGTAGCCTTACCATGTTGAACACCTCTGCAACATTAGCATGAATTCAAAGAAATAACTGAGAGGAGTCTACTTGCCACAGATGGAAAACAGAGAAGAAGACAAGGACCAAATTGTAATCGTCTTGCTGAACATGTTAGAATTAGTGACAAGAGACATAATGGAGGAAGAGGTCCCTAGGTAAGATCATTTGAGATAGGCTTTCTGCTGAATGGTTTGATTAATGTTGTTTGAAGCATACTCATTTAGAGTTTTCTTTCCATAGCATGATGGAGTCAACCCACAATGGAACTTATGTCAAGTATGACGTAATGACTCCTCTTCATCAACAGCGCAAATATTTCAGCCAACTTCGATTCCCAGTGTACTCTCAAACAGAAGCCTGGAAAGAAAAAGCAAGTGTCCTCTTTAAAATTCGTCTATTTGCTTCAGTCTTGTTCCCACAATAATGGTGTATTTAATCTCTATTGCGTAAGGACATTCTAAGATATTTATCCCTCCCTTTTTTAATTGTGCAGATCAAGAGGCTTCATCTTTTACTCACTGTCAAAGAGTCGGCTATGGATGTGCCATCCAACTTGGAAGCTCGGAGGCGTCTTACTTTCTTTTCTAATTCATTATTCATGGAAATGCCGGATGCACCCAAAATCCGCAACATGCTTTCATTTTCGTAAGTTCTATTCACTTCCAATTTAACTTTTTTGGTCACGTTTTGCATGTTCATGAATGAATGAATGTTTTGATTGATTTCTAATTTCAACATTCCTACGAGAAGTGAAGAAGTACATATACCAATAGCCCTACATAATCTTAATTGTCTCCGCTTTTTTGCTTTTCCATAGGGTCCTAACACCATACTATTCAGAGGATGTTCTATTCTCCATTTTCGGCTTGGAGAAGCAAAATGAAGATGGAGTCTCTATACTATTTTACTTGCAGAAGATCTTTCCAGGTTTCACTTTTTCTTCTGTTTTTAAATGTCTTGTGCCACTATAATTGTGTTCTGGATATAATTTCTGTAAACTGAGCCAGCAGTGGTTTGCCTTAGATGAGTGGACAAACTTTCTGGAACGAGTTAAATGTGACAGCGAAGAACAACTTAGAGCAAAAGAAGAGTTGGAAGAGGAGCTTCGTCTGTGGGCATCTTACAGAGGCCAAACACTAACCAAAACTGGTATGTAGCTTTTTCAGTTCCTTTGGCAAGGAAACTGTTCTTCACGTTTTAGCTGCTGTATATTTTGTTTTGCTATATGCGTTATGCCTGATTTTTCTGATTTTGATCAATCAGTGCGAGGCATGATGTATTACCGGAAGGCTTTGGAGCTCCAAGCCTTCCTTGATATGGCAAAGGATGAAGGTGCCTGAGGAATCATCGTTATGATTTATCTTTCATTCATGGAAACTGCGAAAACGTTACTAAAACTGCTTTTGTTTTGTTTAAGAATTAATGAAAGGGTACAAGGCTCTCGAGTTAACTAGTGAAGACGCACCAAAGAGCGGAAACTCACTCTGGGCTCAGTGTCAAGCACTTGCTGACATGAAATTCACCTTTGTGGTTTCATGCCAACAATACAGTATTCAGAAGAGATCTGGTGACCAACGTGCTAAAGACATCTTGAGGCTTATGACCACGTATGTCTGTTTTCATCATAATTCTACATAGTTACATCTTTTCCAGAGTTAAGTTTACTATTTTTCTGTTGCATTGCAGGTACCCATCTCTACGTGTTGCATATATCGATGAGGTTGAACAAACACATAAAGACAGCTACAAAGGAGCGGACGAAAAAATTTATTACTCCGCCCTCGTTAAAGCCGCTCCGCAGACCAAAGCTATGGATTCTTCTGAATCTGTGCAAACACTAGACCAGGTAAAGATTTAAGATAATTCGATGAAAACTTTCTAGAACATTTTAACTTTGGTGCCCAATTATTTCTGTAAGTGAGGCTCTCTAGTAACATGAGGTTTTTCCTATCTATCTCCTTGTGGCTTTTTTTTGTGTTCTTCTCATTTGCATGATTTTCCTGAAAATAATTATTTGCGGCCTCGTTGTTGTGTTCTGGCTTTGGAAACTGAGTTTATATATAATTCTGCAGGTCATTTATAGGATTAAGTTACCAGGACCGGCAATACTAGGAGAGGGAAAGCCGGAGAATCAGAACCATTCGATCATTTTTACTCGTGGAGAAGGGTTACAGACAATAGACATGAACCAGGTGCGCGCCTACCAATTTTTCATTTTTATCTGGGCTGAGTTACCTAGTTAATCTCATAACGCTCATAGTTAAGATATTGATTAAACATTCGATAAAACAGGACAATTACATGGAGGAAGCTTTCAAAATGAGGAACTTGCTGCAAGAATTTCTTGAAAAGCATGGAGGTGTAAGAACGCCTACAATACTTGGACTTAGAGAGCATATTTTCACTGGAAGGTACCACAGTATGACTTGTATAGTCAATTTGGTCTTCGTGCACAAAATGAGTTTTTTTAATTGTCTTGTTCTTGTGGCAGTGTTTCTTCTCTTGCATGGTTTATGTCAAATCAGGAAAACAGCTTTGTTACTATTGGGCAGAGGGTGCTAGCTAGCCCCTTGAAGTAAGTTTTTTTTATAGATATTCCGTTTTGCTGAAGGGAGACCTGGATTTGTAACTTTCGTTTCAACTGCCCCAGGGTACGATTCCATTACGGCCATCCAGATGTTTTTGATCGACTGTTTCACCTTACCAGAGGAGGGGTCTGCAAAGCTTCTAAAGTTATCAATCTTAGTGAAGACATATTTGCAGGTACTTGCATCGACGCCTTTTCTCTGGTGAAACATATATGATCTGGCTCCATACACTTTCTCATGCTTTTGCTGTATTCAGGTTTCAACTCTACACTTCGTGAAGGCAATGTGACTCATCATGAATACATACAAGTCGGTAAAGGGAGAGATGTGGGACTCAACCAGATTTCAATGTTTGAGGCAAAGATAGCTAATGGAAACGGGGAGCAAACTCTAAGCCGTGATCTATATAGGCTGGGGCACCGATTTGATTTCTTCCGTATGCTTTCTTGTTATTTTACTACAATTGGATTCTATTTCAGTACCATGGTAGGTCAAAAATTTTTTTTTTTTTTCCTGATTTTATGACACATGGGAAGTTTATATCAGTCTGATACATTTGTGTCTCTCTTACAGTTAACTGTGCTTACGGTCTATGTATTTCTATATGGCCGACTGTATCTTGTCCTAAGTGGTCTTGAAGAAGGGTTGAGCAACCAGAGAGCTTTTCGTTCAAACTTGCCTCTTCAAGCCGCACTTGCTTCTCAATCATTTGTGCAGATTGGTTTTCTAATGGCCTTACCTATGATGATGGAGATAGGACTTGAGAGGGGATTCCATAACGCCTTAATTGATTTTGTACTAATGCAATTGCAACTCGCTTCTGTATTTTTCACTTTCCAACTCGGGACAAAAACTCATTACTATGGTCGAACATTGTTCCATGGAGGCGCGGAGTATAGAGGAACTGGGCGTGGATTTGTGGTGTTTCATGCAAAATTTGCTGAAAACTATAGGTTCTACTCGCGGAGTCATTTTGTGAAGGGTCTTGAGCTGATGATTCTCCTCCTCGTGTATCAGATATTTGGCCACGCCTATAGAGGCGTAGTTACATATATTCTGATCACTGTTTCGATATGGTTTATGGTGGTGACTTGGCTCTTTGCTCCGTTCTTATTCAATCCCTCTGGTTTCGAGTGGCAAAAGATTGTAGATGATTGGACAGATTGGAATAAGTGGATATATAACCGAGGGGGAATTGGTGTTCCTCCAGAGAAGAGTTGGGAGTCTTGGTGGGAGAAGGAAATAGGACATCTTCGACACTCTGGGAAACGTGGTATCATCCTCGAGATTATTTTGGCTTTACGCTTCTTCATCTTTCAGTACGGACTTGTGTATCAGCTCAGCACTTTTAAACAGGAAAATCAAAGTTTGTGGGTGAGAGAGCTTACTCATCTCAGATTGCTCTTCTTATTTACTGAATGTCATGATTTTTCATAAAAACTGACTCTCGATGTTTCACAGATTTATGGAGCTTCATGGTTCGTGATCTTATTCATTCTACTCATTGTGAAGGTATGGTAACTAACTCCATTTGGGTTTCTTCTGTATAAGATACCGACAATCTTATGCTCAATCGAGATTGTTTTAAGCTGGATACTAAACTCAATGTGACTAATCACAGGGTTTGGGTATGGGAAGACAACGGTTCAGCACAAGCTTCCAGCTTCTCTTCAGGATCATCAAGGGTTTTGTGTTCCTCACATTTCTTGGGATTCTCGTTACTTTCATAGCTCTTCATCTTTTAACACCCAAGGACATCTTCCTTTGTATGCTCGCTTTCATGCCAACCGGATGGGGAATGTTACTGGTAAGTGTTCTCATCAAACTCCTCCTAAAAAAGGTTTTAAGATATCTTTTGTGTGTTGTCTGGTTTGTGAGATAGGTTGCTACTGCAACTAAAATCAAAACATTTCTTTGTATTTCAGATCGCACAAGCTTGTAAGCCTCTGATTCAACGGCTAGGAATCTGGTCATCGGTCAGGACGCTAGCTCGAGGTTATGAGATTCTGATGGGTTTGCTTTTGTTCACTCCCGTAGCGTTCTTGGCATGGTTTCCTTTCGTGTCTGAGTTTCAGACAAGAATGCTCTTTAACCAAGCATTTAGCAGAGGATTGCAGATTTCTCGTATTCTTGGTGGTCAAAGAAAAGACCGATCTTCCAAGAACAAGGAGTGAAACAAATCAATCATATATAAAGAAAGAAACAGAGAGTGATGAGTGATTTACACTTTGTATATATATTGACACTATTAAAAGACTGTTATGCCTCTGTTACCAAGTAAATCTATGGTTGTTTCTAGGATTTGGTCGGTCTAATCCGTGATTTTGATTTGGTTTCGGCTCAGCTTACTTGGTTTATTGAAATCTTCGGTTTTGGGAAATAGCTATCGAATCAAAGTATCAAACTATAGTGTAGATCGGTTTGGCAAGGTTTTGATTGGATCGGTTCTACTTTTTTTTTTTTTTTTTTTGACAAACAGATCGGTTCTACTTTGTTTTAAATTAAAATTGTTTCGATCCGGTTCGAACCGTTACAAACAAAATTGGGTATAGGAGAGAGGTCTATTGAAAATAAAAGCCCCTGAAATTGTAGTTATTTTCAAAATGATCCAAATATTTTAAGTACGCTTCTATCGAAACCCCAAATGGAAGAATACCAAACCGGTACAATTCGGTTCGATTAATAAACCGGTCTCTCGCGTTTCAACTCGTCTTCTTCTTTTTGCCAGTTTCCCAATTTTTTCCGCTTCAAGTGTCGAAATTTTTCATGATTTTCCCGCAAAACCCTTTCTGGGTTTAACCTGTGCAGTGAGCGTCACCTCCGTACCTTTGTCTTCTCCGATTTGCTCGTATCTGTAATCGCCGAAGGTGAAAAGATGAGTACGGTCGATAAAATGCTGATCAAGGGTATTAGAAGCTTCGACCCAGAAAATAAGAACGTCGTTACTTTCTTCAGACCTTTAACCCTAATCGTCGGAGCCAACGGTGCCGGCAAAACTGTAAACCTCTTTTTAATCCCTTCTCTTCTCTTCTCTTCTCTTTGCTTCAATCCCAATTTCGCATCCGTATTTGAGTAATCTTATTTCGTGATTTTATGACTGCAGACGATTATAGAGTGCTTGAAGGTATCTTGTACAGGAGAGTTACCACCGAACGCGAGGTCTGGTCACAGCTTCATTCATGACCCTAAGGTGTGTTTCCTTTAGATTCTCAGTTCTATTGTTGTGATTCATGCGAGCTTTTTCAATTCCATCTTTGTTATATTGTTAAATGAATGTGGAATTCAGTATTTTGATCTTGTCCTTATATTGTTATAGGTTGCTGGGGAAACGGAGACAAAAGCACAAATTAAGCTGAGATTCAAGACAGCTGCAGGGAAGGATGTGGTTTGTATAAGGTCATTTCAATTGACACAGAAGGCTTCAAAGATGGAGTACAAGGCAATTGAGAGTGTGCTTCAAACCATTAATCCTCACACTGGAGAGGTTGCACTTCTTTTTAGCTATGTATGAATTCATATCTTGGTTTTGGTTTGAAGGTCCCGAGCTTAGTGTTAGACTATCTATATTTCCTACAACGTTAGTGTTAGACTATCTATAGACTAGGAGTAATTATTTTTACTATTGCTTTGTTTTATATTCCTCATTATTCTTGTATCTGTTCCAGCAAGATCATTACTCCTTAATTTTTCCATTGCAGAAAGTATGTCTCAGCTACAGATGCGCTGACATGGATAGGGAGATACCAGCTTTGATGGGTGTGTCCAAAGCTATTTTAGAAAACGTCATATTTGTGCATCAAGATGAGTCTAACTGGCCACTGCAAGATCCTTCTACTTTGAAAAAGAAGTTTGATGACATTTTCTCAGCTACCAGGTATCACCAATATTTCTGTTTAATTATCACTTCCTTGCTGTATTTGTTGTAGAAGAAACCGATTCCAGAAACTGCAACATGTAATTCAACATGAAACAGATATACAAAGGCTCTGGAAGTTATTAAGAAACTTCACAAGGATCAAGCTCAGGAAATAAAAACTTTTAAGTTAAAGTTGGAAAATCTGCAGACCTTGAAAGACGCAGCTTATAAGGTATGCTAGACATTAGCTTGTTTGACATTGATTTTTCTTTTCAATTTCAGTATCCCTGGTCACGGACGCAGAATGTTGTTTTTGTTAAGTCAAAAGGAACAAATTAACACTGACGCAAGATTGTTTTAATTCTGAAAGTGATTATAGACTAGTATTGTATACATATAGTATGCATGTTCTTAGGCTGTGTGGGCTATTCTTATGCCATGATACTCATACTTCCTATACAGCTTCGTGAGAGCATTGCTCAAGATCAAGAAAGGACAGAGTCTTCAAAAGTTCAGATGTTGGAACTGGAAACCAGCATTCAGAAAGTCGATGCTGAAGTTCATAATAAGGAAATGATGTTAAAAGATTTGAGAAAGCTACAGGACCAAGTATCAAGAAAAACTGCCGAGAGGAGCACCTTGTTTAAGGAGCAGCAGAGACAGTATGCAGCATTACCTGAGGAAAATGAAGGTTTTCTCTTTTACTATCACAATATTAAGGCCATTTCTTTCTTTTAGATGGTGGGGTTCTTCTTTTGGGTGCTCACTGTTACAGTGGTCTTTTTGTTATACTGATTGAGTCCCTGCATTTGTATGAATTTTAGTTTTTCCTTTCTGTAGAGGTATCTCACATTTTGTTATTCTTCATGTAGATTAAACTTGTTAATGCTTGTTAATTTTGCTGTTCAGATACCATTGAAGAATTGAAAGAATGGAAAAGCAAGTTTGAAGAAAGAATTGCTCTTTTGGAGACCAAAATACGAAAAATGGAGAGAGAGATGGATGACACACAAACTACAATTTCTTCGCTTCACAATGCAAAAACTAACTATATGCTGGAGATCAGCAAGCTACAAACAGAAGCTGAAGTAAAACTAAATTAGCTACCACATAGTTAAATATTATGAGTTCTCTCCATTTGGTTTAACATTTTTCCTTCATACTTTCATAGGCTCATATGCTGCTGAAGAATGAAAGAGATTCTACCATCCAGAATATTTTTTCTCGTCACAATTTAGGAAATGTTCCTAGTACCCCCTTCAGTCCAGAGGTAGTTTTGAGTCTCACAAATCGAATAAAATCAAGACTGGGTGAACTTGAGATGGACTTGCTTGATAAGAAGGTATACATTCTTTATTTTCATCAGAAAGTCAATTGTGTATTGCATATGTTGACATCGTTAGAGATTTTGACTGTCATCTCAGAAATCAAATGAAACTGCTCTAAGTACAGCTTGGGATTGCTATATGGATGCTAATGACCGTTGGAAAAGCATCGAAGCTCAGAAACGAGCTAAAGATGAAATTAAGGTGTGGTTCACCATTTGGAACTCTACCCAAATCCTCCACTAACGAGTCTAAAGTTTAACTCTTTTACTTTTGATGGTGACTTATGCAGATGGGCATATCAAAACGCATAGAAGAGAAAGAAAATGAGCGTGATACATTTGAATTTGAAATTTCCTCCGTGGATGTTAAACAAACTGATGAAAGAGAGAAACAAGTGGTACTGCTTTCTTCCCTTGATTTACTTACATGATTTTGGTCTTGATGACTTTGTTCGTGGTATATGCTTATTTTGCCATCATCTGCGTTTGCACAGCATCTTGAGCTTGAGAGAAAGACTAAACAGAATTCTGAAAGGGGGTTTGAATCCAAAATTGAACAGAAACAGCATGATATATACAGCATAGAACATAAAATTAAAACACTGAATCGAGAAAGGGACGTTATGGCTGGTGATGCTGAGGATAGAGTGAAATTGTCTTTACGGAAGACGGAACAGGAGAATCTTAAGAAGAAAAACAAAAAGATGTGATCTCACTAACCAGTGCTTTTGTCAGCTTTTTTTTTTTCTTTCTTTCTTATCAATCCAATGTTTTCACTCTCTAAAGCTATTTACCAGAATAGATGAGTGCAAAGATCGAATTAGAGTGGTGCTGAAGGGGAGATTGCCACCCGAGAAGGATATGAAGAAGGAAATAGTTCAAGCTCTGAGGTCGGTGTTTTTACTTAACTTATTATTTTATGGAGATTCTGGATTGATCTTAAAAAAAAAGTGGAAAGCTTGCTACTTCAGATGTTCGAATTTTCACATCTCAAAAAAATTATTTGTATTTGTTTTCTCTTTGGTTTAGGTCAATTGAAAGGGAATATAGTGAGCTGAGTTTGAAATCCCGGGAAGCAGAAAAGGAGGTCAACATGTTGCAGATGAAGATACAAGAAGTAAACAATAGTCTATTCAAGCACAAGAAGGATACAGAATGTAAGTACTGGTGTATAATTTGAAATTAGATATCTATTGGTCAGTTCTCTGACTAGCGCCTTAAGTTGTGAATAAAATCCTCTTGACAACTTTCTCAGCGGTACCAATTATTAGACCTTGTTATTATAGAGTGTCATCTATCACCCTGTTATTTGATTTTCTTTTCTACAATGTACCTTAATTGACATTTATAACACAGATGAGAAATCCATTGTCAGTGCACAGTGGGTCATCAGAAAATATCTATGCACTTAATCTGACTTGAGTATTTTATGCAGCAAGGAAGAGATACATTGAGTCCAAGCTCCAGGCCTTAAAACAGGAATCAGTTACCATTGATGCTTATCCCAAATTGTTGGAGTCAGCTAAGGAGAAAAGAGATGAACATAAAAGGTTTGTGGTTAAAACTGGCGACTGTTTCCATACCACCCCCACCCCTGTCTTGCACTGAAAAGCTTAGTTCTGTTTCTGGTCTGTGTTTGCAGAAAGTATAACATGGCAACTGGAATGCGCGAGATGTTTGAACCTTTTGAGGAGATAGCACGGTCACGTCATCTTTGTCCTTGCTGCGAGCGCACTTTTACATCTGACGAAGAGGATAGCTTTGTTAAGAAGGTTACACAAACTTCCCCCTCCCCTGTTTTTGCCTTATGATTCAAATTATATTATGCTTCTATAATAACTGTATGTCTCTTTATTTGAGTATGTAAATTTCTTTTCAAATACAGCAAAGGGCAAATGCTTCAAGCACCGTGGGGCATCTTAAAATGTTAGCAGTGGAGTCTTCCAATGCTGACTCTGTATTTCAGCAGCTGGACAAACTACGGGCAGTTTTTGAAGAGTACTCGAAACTAACTAGTGAAGTTATTCCTCTCGCGGAGAAAACTTTGCAAGAGCATACAGAAGAGCTGGACCAAAAGTCTCAAGCTCTCGATGATGTGAGTTGGGGATCATTAGTAATTTCTTGGATAGAACTAATTTGCAGCCGCAAAGTTTATCAGATTCATTAGAAGTCTTGCTGTTTTCTGCTTGCTTTGTTTCCTCTTAATCATGTTCTTATGTTTGCGAGCTGGAAAATCTTAATTCCAGTTCATAGAATTAAAAATCATATATGTGATGTCTTCAGGTATTAGGAATCTCAGCCCAAATAAAAGCTGACAAAGACTCAATTGAAGCACTGGTGCAGCCCCTTGAAAATGCTGATAGGATCTTTCAGGAAATCGTATCCTACCAAAAGCAAATAGAAGATCTTGAATATAAGCTCGATTTCAGGGGTCTTGGGGTTAAAACTATGGAAGAAATCCAGTCAGAATTAAATAGCCTCCAAAGCAGCAAGTAAGTACACTGAATTTATGCAGGGTGAAACATATTTCTCTTCATTGGACGTTTCTTAGTCCGGCAGACCCATTTTCCAATATTTTCTTCCTTTTGTGCCCATGAACAGGGATATATTGCACGATGAGCTGGAGAAACTTAGAGATGAACAGATTTACATGGAACGTGATATATCATGCCTCCAGGCCAGATGGCATGCAGTAAGGGAGGAGAAGGCTAAGGCAGCCAATTTGTTACGCGACGTTACAAAGGCAGAAGAAGACCTAGAGCGTTTAGCCGAGGAGAAAAGTCAACTGGACCTTGACGTGAAGGTGCGTCTTATGATAGCTTTTTCTATTGTTATCCACATGCAATTCTGTGTGTCACTATATCAAAGTCCGTTGTTCGTTGGCGATTATAAAGATCATGAATGAGAGTACTACTATGGGCGGAATGTGATAAATCAGATTAGCGAATCATTGTCTTTCTAATGCAATGCAACACAGATATGTAGAGAATACATAATAAATGGGTAACAATAACTCCTCTCGAGTTGTATGGTATAGTGCTTGTAAATGTTTAAGTTTTTCGTATTTGAAAAGCTTCAGGTATATTTTTTGTGCATTCGTTGAAATTTGTTCAACTAGTTCTTTGAAACATGCATAAAGTAAACTTCAGTCTTCTGTTCCTATTCTTGTTTCAAATTTTCTCTGTTACACCAAATGTAGAAGCCTTGAATTTATTGTTCATTCATTATTTTCAGTATTTGACCGAGGCACTTGGCCCGTTGTCCAAGGAAAAGGAGCAGTTGCTGAGTGACTACAATGATATGAAGGTTAGACGTAATCAAGAGTATGAAGAACTGGCTGAGAAAAAGAGAAACTACCAACAGGAAGTTGAGGCATTACTCAAGGCCAGTTCTAAGATAAATGAGTATGTTCTGCTAGCCAAAGGTTAATTCATTACGATCCTGTGTACCATATATGCTTACAGCTGCTTCACTAGGTATCATGAATTGAAGAAAGGAGAGCGCTTAAATGATATTCAAGAGAAGCAGCGGTTATCCGAAACTCAGCTTCAGAGCTGTGAAGCTAGAAAGAATGAACTTGCAGGTGAACTGAACAGAAATAAAGACTTGATGCGGAATCAAGATCAACTGAGAAGAAATATAGAGGATAACTTGAACTACCGGACAACAAAAGCAGAAGTTGAGAAACTTACACGTGAAATTGAATCATTGGAAGAGCAAATACTGAATATTGGTGGGATTCCTGCAGTTGAAGCTGAAATGGTAAAGATATCACGGGAAAGGGAAAGACTTCTTTCAGAGGTAAGCAGATTCTTATATATAGATAGCAGTCACTCTGATTTGATTTTGGTGTCTAATGTCTATGGTTAGCTATTCATTTATTCTCTATGATGGTAAGTGTAAAGATCTCGCATTTCTCCGATTTAAGTATTTAATATCCGAGGTATTTGGCTCTTTCAAATTTTGTCCTTGTTTCAAGATAGCCAAAATATAAAATTTAGTAATGGTCATTTATAGATAACAGATTTTCTTCACTGAATACCATTACTCGCAGCTGTAAGCAACTGATATGTGTGAACGTCGAGTAAACCTGTGTTTTTCTGGATTATCTGAAGATAATTTATCCATTTAAAGGTTTCAGAGCCCGTTTTATTGTGCTTAAAGAATAATTATATTTTTCCTGTAGCTGAACCGGTGTCGTGGAACAGTGTCTGTTTACGAGAGCAGTATTTCAAAAAACAGAGTAGAGCTAAAACAGGCACAATACAAGGACATAGATAAGCGGCACTTTGATCAACTGATCCAGCTAAAGGTTAGATGTTTACCTTGTGGCAATGCCTGAATGATCAACAAATTTCACTCTATGTTAAATTGAACATCTCATTTTGGCCAGACAACTGAAATGGCAAATAAAGACTTGGATAGATACTACAATGCCCTTGACAAGTAAGCTGTTCTCGAGTCCTAATATAAGCTTCTGGCTAGTTGTTTTTCAATATACACTAAACCTTCAATCTGTAGTTTTTAAGATAGATTTCCATCTTATTGAATACATACAGAGCACTAATGCGATTCCACACAATGAAAATGGAGGAAATAAATAAGATTATAAGGGAACTGTGGCAGCAGACATACAGAGGTCAAGATATGGATTACATACGAATACACTCAGATTCCGAAGGTGCAGGCACCCGCTCTTACAGCTACAAGGTATGCTACAGAATTGACAACATGGTTTACCATTTGATCACCATTATCAGCATTGTGGTAAACCTTGTTTTTTCTTAGGTTCTTATGCAGACTGGTGATACAGAACTTGAAATGAGAGGAAGATGCAGCGCAGGTCAAAAGGCGAGTTGTTCTAAAATTGCTCTTGTAGAAATATCGTTATCTGTTCAATAATCTTTTAAGATTCGTTGTTTAACTCAGGTGATCACTTTCTTCGTCTTCTCCTCCAGGTTCTTGCTTCATTGATAATAAGGTTGGCTTTAGCCGAGACATTTTGCTTAAACTGTGGAATATTAGCCCTTGACGAGCCAACTACAAACCTGGATGGGCCCAATTCAGAATCTCTTGCAGGAGCTCTTCTTAGGTAAGTATTACGATCCATATCTTTAATGACTTATGATGATGAACATGGGTTCATATAATTCCTCTTGCATAGAAATTTAACTATCTAAACACTGGAATCAATATTTTGATATTTACCCTGCCTTTTCCCTATAATGTTGTTACACATCCTAAGACCATGTCTCTCAACATTGGATCACATTGTGTCATTGCATTCGTCAGGATCATGGAAGACAGGAAGGGCCAAGAGAATTTCCAACTCATAGTCATTACCCATGATGAACGCTTCGCTCAAATGATTGGCCAACGGCAACACGCTGAAAAGTATTACCGGGTCGCAAAAGATGATATGTAAGCCAAACAATTATTGCTCTCATCTCTTCTTCTTTCTGTTCTTGCTTTTCCACTCACTCTGAATCGAAGATCTTATTAAACTTCACAACTCTGTCATCTTCTCAGGCAACACAGCATAATCGAGGCTCAAGAGATCTTTGATTGATAAACTGATTACTTTCTCTATAAACCAGCATAACAGGTTTAGCTAATATTTAACGGTAAGCTCATCTTTTTAAAAAGCTGTTTGTAGCTTTCTTGGCTCCGCTATTTACAACTCTACCTATCGGTCAGATGTGTGCAAATTTTTCAATTGAAACCTTTTAAGTTATGCTTTTGTAAAGAGATGGAACATTCCAAAGTCTGTTGATGGTTTTGATATCTCAACCAAGTCGCATCATATCTTCAAAACATCTTGTTTTTATTTATTAACAACATAAACATCATTACAACCAACTATTAACCATTGTTAATAGCTTCGTATCGTACTACTTTTGTCTTTTCTTGATCATCTTATGGAAATTTGTGTTATGACTTAAGTCGAATATGAAATGAAGTTAGTAGATAGGACTAACAACAGGAGTGAAACCGAGCAACTGTTTAGAATGAAGCCATGGCTGAATAACCACAACTGAGTCAAACATCTTGGTGGAGCCATTGGGTTGAGTCACTTCGATCCTTAGATAGTATTTGGTCCCAGCCACGACCTGTTTCTGAGCCGACACAACTCGGCTAAACCTCAATGGATTCGACATGTCTGTGTCTGTTTTTGCAATGGATTCTACGTTTCCCTCCTCGCTCTGATCCCTTTGGTTGAATTGCTCCACGCAATACCTGTGATCACACAATTACATCACATTTCTAATTCATACATACGAACATGTGTATATGCATATGTGAATGTATCATGTATGCATATACCTTCCAAGTTCTTGAATTTCCCTGTTGGCCTTAACGTTTGCAACATCTGACTTCCCTCCGAGAACGAGTGACTTTCTTAAAGCGTTCGCCGATGGAGTCATGACTGCGATCACCAAAAACCCTAACAATGACAATACTAGAGAGACCTTTGACATTGCAGCCATATTGCTTCTCACTTTTTTGCTTTCTTCTTTGACTTAAATTTGATCTCTTCAAAACTTTTTTTGTTCTTCTTTCCCTTTGAGACTAGACTGATTTATGTGTATTGTTGTAGTTTTGTGTGTGAGAGAGAATGAGAAAGAGAGAAGTCTTTATATAGAGAAAGAGTTTAGGGAATTGTTGGCGTTTGTGTTTGGGTGTACGTGAATGGGTCCCCATGCCATCGGCACCTTCGGGGTTCCGCATCTTTTAAGTTACTTTCTGATCCAAGTCTCCTCCCTCCACGTGAAGTGTGAGCCCCCACCCTTTTTAACGTATGTGACTTACTCGGATCGGGTAATTTTGTTTTTTTTTTTGGTTAAACCGGATTTGAACACACTATAATTATACATCCTAATTATGGAATGAATCAATCAATTGTTTTTTTTTTGGTAGATTAAGGTGTTTAATGTTTATTATGGTCAACTAGTTCTTAGTTGAACTCAAAATGAAAGAATGTGAAACCTATTTTTAATTTTAAACATTTTTACATATTAACTCATCATAATTTGGTTGATCGGTAATATGTTAAAAGACAGAAATTTCGCAAATTGTGAAAAGTAAAACATGATTTGTTCAAACTCTTTATATGGTTTTTATTCTATGTTGTATGTTTTTATTGTTTTTGTCCTCCGTTAACTTCTAATTTGCACCAATGAAACAGTTATAAATTCTAATTTGACCAAGGAGAGGGATCATGGGTCTCCTCTAGCCTTTTTTTCCTTATCGCCTCGATTGGATTTTGAACTATTATTGTCGTTTTGTATAATGCAAGAGATGTTTATTGTTTAGGAGAGCGCGACACGTATCAATTGCATTTGACATCTGCCCTCTTCTCTCTTCGCATGGTGCATACGTAGCACCTCCTCTTTACGTATGCCAAACTAATTATTTATAAAGTGATCAGTTCGTAAAACGGACAAGATATATACATTATATATAATTGACATGGATTAAATTCCAATTTCATGTACTCATATATACAAACAAACAAAAATGTATATTATAGCTATAAAAGTTTAACGTCGACAGGAAACAGTAGTTTCATATACCTTTTAAAAGTAACATAAATAATCATACTGCAAGTTGTTGGTTAAGTTAACCACTGATGGTAAGATATACACAACTTGAAAATAAAACATTAGTATTTGACCATGTTTTGCCAAAATATGAACAGTCACATAAAAAGAACAAGGGATGTATAAGATTTGAGAGTTTACATATCGATCGAAGCCCAAAGAATGTCTACCCTTGATTTGTTGTTGTTTAAAAATTTGATCATCACCTTTAAAAAGAACCGTTTTAGAATGGTTTGAAATTTATTGGGCTTATGATTTGTATTTTGCTAGACTTTTTATCCAAGTGAGAAAATTTGAGATGAAAAATTATGGGCTATCTTAGTTTCATTAACCCAAACCAAAAAACAAACACCAAAAAGTTACTTTGGAGACTAGTAATGTTTGACCAAGTCATTAAACGTTAATCATAGCTAAATATTCTATGACGTCTCTTCTCTCTAATTTACCTTGTTTCTGTCCCTAGGCGTAATCGTAAAACATGAAATAAGAGCCTCAAAAAGGTAACACTAAAATGGATCATTCGTGGACGCTTCCCCATGTCGAGATTAGATGTATGTGATCAATTTAGATCTCAGGTTAGTAATAATCAAATCATCTTTCTTATTATACAATTCATTTATTATTCATCCAAAGTGGTCATATGGTTGTGAACCACAAGAAACGGTGTTTTCTTAGTGTGTACAACTTTTTTTGCTTGATCAATTTGTTATTGACAATATGAACAGGCAATATTGTTGCAGCTTTATCATTTTTTTGTTAACAAAATACTAGATTAGCTCAAACGAGTCAATTGAAAAGAAAAACGTTTACATAGATGACTAAATGCGAAACTGAACGAACATGTTGTGCCAGCTTTATCATTTTGTTATCGTGTTCTTTCACATGTATTTTCTCTTTCGATCATCTTTCACAAAACTTATATCAAGGTAAAAATATAAAAAAGTGACCTTATAGTTATAAATAAAAAATAAATATAAATGCATCTTTTAATCATGAAAATGGGTTTTACTTTTAGAATTTACCATTTTTTGGCGAAATCTCGCTTTCAATAGAACTGATATGTATTTGAAGAAGTAAAAAAATTCTATTTTTGTTATTAATTACACTAATTTAATTTTAAATAAAAAGAACAAAAACATTCTACAAGACAAATGAACAACTAATACAATAGCAAATGTAGGATTAGGACATATACATTGTTTTGTCTAATTATGAAATTTGGTCCTCACTCTTGAATTTGTTTTCTCTTAATTCCTCGTAACTTCTCTATCACTCCCTTCACAGCAATATCAAAAGCATCTTCAAAAACCTCCCCGTCCGGTTTGTTCCGGTTTGGTTTACCATACACAATCTTCGGAATCAGTCTTATTACGCTTTCTCTCATACCAACCACTCTCTCATTTGGTATTCCACGCAAAATCTCTTCGATTTTGTTCTTTTCCGCGGTTCTCAGCTCCTTAACCGGTATAAAAACAGAATATTCGCTATTGTTTTTAGGTAAGTACCATACATATTGCTCGTATGCGCTTCCTTGGTTAAAGAAAACCGGAATACAACCAGCCAAAATCGAATCAAATACCGATCTTCTGGTTAACGAATCTCCCGGTGGTTGTAAGCAAAAAACGGAACTCTCGAAAAGTTTCATTAGACTGATAGGATCATCGCAGCTATTGGCTTTAACGTCACAGTCAAGAAACCTACACGTTTTAGATGAACTCTTGCATTGCTTTATAACTTCAGTACGAACCAAACCGTTTTGGTTTCTGCTTGGTCTTTGAGCTCCAGCGAATGAGAAGAGGACCGTCCGGTTCGTTAGCTTGATCTTGTCTTGCCATTGGATGATCTCGGAGGTTGACGTTGGGTGAAAGTAAGTCGGATAAGGAATCGGGAACTCGTTGTGGCTCGTTAGACTCCGTTCAATGGTGAGGAAAGTGAGGTTTTGTGACTCTGGTAAGAGCATTAAATTAGTTCCCCAGTCGGAGTTCTTGTTGGAGTTTCGTCTGAAATCTCGTGAAATCCGACCGGTTACTAGGAAATGGTCCTTACCTGACATACCTATATTTCAATTAGAGATAACTGAAATTTTATTTTCTAACTTTATCAATAAAAAACTACACACATAAAATTTTAATATTATATTTAGATTTGCAGAAAAAAAAAAAAAGTTGATACAACTACAAAAATATGTTGTTCAGTTATTAGTAGTTGAGTTGAGATCCGACCCTAACTAGGAAATGGTCTTCACCTAATGTATCAATATTTCAAATTAGTAATAATTTAACTGACAAAATTATTTTTTGTAGTTAACTTATGTCAGCAATAAATTGACCGACGGTCTAAAAAATCACATTTATATATTCACCCAAAAAAGAATTCGTTATATTAACTGTAATATTATAATATATTAAAATTTCACGTCATCTATAACAAATCTAGAGAAATAATTTGTACGTTATCGCATTTTAATGTGTAGTTTTCAATTATAATTATTTTTAATTGCTAAAGAGAGTACTTAAAAAAGGTTTTCAATTATAAAAAAGTCGTCGTCGGTAGAAAAGGAGAGAGAAGAGAAAAGTCATCGCTAGCTTTAAATAATGCGATTAATTATTGATCAAATTAAAACAACAAGCAATAATTGTAAATGTTTTAAAATATCAGGGGTCAAAACGAAATAATAAAATGTTAAAAAAAAACACGGCGTACCTTTCCACTGAGGTTGCTTCTTGAGCCATTTAACAAGTTCCTTCCCGGCGGCGTCTCTCGCAGCTACGTTACGCCGCCGTAGTTTTCGCCGGAAATCAAGACCAGCATAGTAAGGTAAATAAACAGCCGAAGCAAGCGACGAGTCACTCGTGAGACACTCGTAACTCTTCATCTTCTCGTGAAAAATCACTTCGAGCATGAACTGATTAGTCGAGTACCAGCTCTGAGAGTAGTAGTCAGAACTGATCAGAGGTCCGAACCCTGAGTTCTTGAGATACTTACACATACTGATCTTGTCCTTTGGTCTTGTAATAGACTGGCAATCTTGAAGTATTTCAAGATTGAATCGAGATGGTAGCTCATGGATATATACGTAGCGGCCGAGACACGTATCGTCTCCTGAGGGTTCTTGACGGCTTCGATGGTCGGAGATGGAAGTGGTTGTTGTTGTGGTTGTGATGAGGATGATTTTGTTTTGGGAGAGATGAAGGAGAAGGAGAGAGATGGTGAGAAGAGATAGGAAAAGTAAAAGAATGGTTGGTTTTTGCTTCCATGGATGATGATGATGGCTCTCGATCGAATCTGATGAATTGTTATTGTTCTTTATCATTGTGTGGTGTTCTTGATTTGATGATCCATGTTGAATTGAAAAGAGAGAGAAAGGTCGCAAAGTCACACGCAAATAATGTATTATATTAATAGATATTGTCTTCTGGTCTTTTGTAAAAGGAATTTTTGATTGGGGGATAAAAGTCATGATGTACTCAAATTCAATTTAGTTTCATAATCTCTTGGTTTTTATAATCATATGCGTACGTACGTAGGTGAGTAGAAACTTCTTCCTGTGATTTTTGTATATCTAAAAATCAATATTTGGTCAATGTAGTATGGCTCTCGAGGCTGAGTTGGCCAAATTATGGTGTTTAATTAAACGAATATAGTGCTTTCCATGGTTACTTTTGCAAATATAGTGCTTTCCATGGTTACTTTTGCAAATCACTTTGATTGAAGATGTTTATTTTTGTTTCTTTCCAAAGACCAAATCATCTTTACTAGTAATATATTCTTTGTTATTTTATTACTACTTATAAATAAGATCTTTAAAAAGTAAAACCAAAGCAAACCGAACTATTTCATGTGTCTTGTTTTCTAGTTCCTGTACTGTTTTGTGTTTATCAAAGCATTCATTAATTGCTTTGTGGACCTCGTTGCATTATTCGACTTAAAGGTAATAAGTAAAATCAGAGAATGACTTTGGCGACAGAGTCAACCGGCGTGATATCGACTTCTCTAACTTCTAGTTTCATTCCTTTTCCTCCTCCGTTGGCCAGTGGATGGATCCCGAGCTCGGGCCCCGTTATATGCGCCCTTGCCTCCCTCTCCCCTTCTATTGATACCCCAAACCGCTTCTCTGCCTCTGCTTCCATAATTTAAATCCAAATCTGATCAACTACAAATTATCATAACTACATGCATTGTGCCATATCAATACCATTACTATCTATCTAGGATGATTCTCTTTCAATACACTCTAACCCACTTTTTCTTCTTGGATTCATGCCTAAATGCAACCATAATTACCAATGATCTTTGCTACATTACGCGTTATCGAGATGACTACCAGCTATATTAGTCTATGCTGATTCTCTATCGAAAGCCTAAACCGCTTCTCTGGCTCCGCATCCTTACCAATATATATCCAACCATGCTACGAATGACTTCTACTACATTATGGTATATATATATATATATATATATCAAGACCATTGCTTGCTAGACGGGTCAAAACGCCAACTAAATTTAACTCTACATAAGAAGAAGTTGAAAATTATATATGTAAAGCGAATTGAACAAAAAAATTGACAACTAAATGATAATTGGTCAACGGCTAGATTTAAAATGACTATTGATCAAACCGCATGGCCATAATCTCAATGTCTAAAAGATAATTGTCATGATTATGGGCGCTAGCACCTAAGTATAGACCCTTTCTTCAATATTAACCTAAACACTGTCTATTTTTTGTTTAAAGAAAGAAAACTAAACCGTAAAACCGCAAGAAATCTCATTGAAAGTACTAAATGATCTAACTAATCTACGAATTTTCTTACCTTGAATCATCTCGTGGAAAAGCTGGCCATCGCGGGTAACAGCCATCATGATATTAGGTAAACCAAGGGGAAGCTCATGGCCCAAATCAACTTGCCAAAAATGGAAAACTTTGCCATAAGTCTTAGCGACTTTATCAAGATCTTGACGTTGTATGGCACCAGGAACACCAGGCATGAACAAGAAACCCCCTCTCACTTCCCACTCGTGCGAGTGCCAAAGCTTCTTCTCTTCGTCAGGCAAAGTCATGAACAGCTTCTCTGTCACTATGTACTCCAATCCTATCAGACGAGCGTTTGCATCCGGACCGTCGTAGATCAGACACTGACGCATCTCTTCGTTCACGTGACTACAGAAATGGTGAGCTTCTACTTGTCGTGTCATGTCATCAGCATAGAAATGGAACCTGCCATCACAAGGAATTAAATAGCATGCTTTCTATATGACATCGTGTTACTACGCTTGGACATATAAACCAAATCGATAGAACTTATAAAAAGAAATCGAAAACATAAAGATCTGGTTATACGTACGCGCAGAGATGTTGGTGGATTTGGTTAACCGGAGCAAAACTTTGAACGGCGGAGGCGGCAGTGTCGATTATGGATGTTCCGGTCTTCGTTGCATCCCCTGGAACAGCCGGTCCAGACGTCGTCGATGAGTGAACTGCCTTCTCCATTTTGTTTGTAATTAACTATTTGCTCTTCCTCCCCAAAAAAGTTAAGCAACCAAACAAACAGAGTGGTTGCAAAGAGAATAGATCATGCGTTCATACTTGTGGATGTGATCTAAAAATGGAGCGATTGTATGCATGAAGTGTAACACTTGGCAATCACAGCAGGTTACACTTGGGGTTTTCAGCTTCTCTTTAGGGTATACATAATAAATAGTGTGACAAGAACTAGTCAAATGTTTTAAAGATGATTTTGGGAAGCTTTTTTTAGATCATAGTTAAGCTAGAAAAGTATGAAGAGATCCTTTCAAAGCAAGCAACTCGTAAGATCACTGAATCTACATCTGTTTTTACTGTGTAAAGTTGTAATGCAAGTATCGCAAAAACAAAAGGATTTTAGGGTTCTCTAGGGTTTTAGAAGTCTCTGAAACTCATTTTTGGGTCGACAGCTTTTGAGCCTCTTCTCCCTCCTCTGCCTCGGCCTCTTCCTCGTCCCCTTCCCCTTCCTCCACGCCTCACAAAGGACCTCCCATGTTTCACTTCTACAACTGAGAGAAGCAACTCATCACATAGAACACATCCTTGATGCAGAGTGGCTCCGTTCTCTAGAGGAGTAGTTTTCTTGTTAAAATCGATCTTTATGATTGCTGAATCGCACTCGGGACAGCGGTTACTAGTGGTGGCTATGCGATGAGCACCCTCCGGAAGAAAAACGATGCAACTACACAAGTTGCAGTTGAGTTTCCACTTGGGGAAGCTCACGGGGTCCAAGACGAGCGTGCCTTCGCACTCTGGACAAGCGCAGACTCCTTGGTTTCTGACAGAGTGTTGGCATGTGGGATGAGGACAGAGTGAACATGGCATGCCTGAACCGGTTTTCGATTTGGCAGGACCATTGGGCGTTTTAGATGCTCCAAAGAGTGTGTCTATGCCTTCGAATGGAGGAGAGTTGTAGCAGTATGGGCATAGTGGAAATGATTTCCCCTCGGCTCCTGGAACTGAATAGATCACGAGCTCAAAGTTGTCTAAAGGACATGTGAGCTCTTTGTATAGCTGTGAGAAAATCAGTTAAGAAAGGATTCAGTAATAATAAATGCAAAAACTAGACATTCATTGAGGTTTCAGCTTAAAAGTTTAGGTGATGAAAAGCTTCTACCTTGACTGTGCCCTTTTGAGGAAGATAATAAACTTCTTCGCATGTGCCGCAGAAGAGACGTGGTGGGACTGCTGTGATGTGTTTCATGTAACGCAAGCATTTTCCACATTTGCTTAAAGGGCGACCAGAGCCAGCTAGAGGAGAGAACTGTGCTTCAAACAGGGCATCCATGTGTTCGATCTGAATGACAATATAAAGGGAGATGTTAAGTAGGACCGGATTCAAATCAAAGACTTTATCAAACTATTCAAAGACAATATAAGACATGTTTTCGCAACCTGTTGAACAAAATAACTGAATTTACGCCTAAATTGCTGGATCACATGTTGCACTACACACGAATGATCAGCTTTGCCCTTGGCAACAAGAGTGATTTGTTGCTCGATAAAGCTACGGATGTCTGGTAAGCAAAGGTCTGGATCAATACACTGATAGCCTCTTATTAGCGTGATTCCTAATGCCGTTGGAACCAATTTCCTGCCAGATTGGACCTGCAAGAAAGCGTAAAGCCAAATAAGAGTAACGAAATGTTTCAGAAAACAAAAAATGGATCCTCCTAAATTAAGAAATATTGTCATCATGACGAAAAGTATACTGCCTTTGGGTTAACCCACCTGAACATAATTACGTTCACCAATGTTGTTTATATGCACAGGTATTGATGCATCTGTGCCTATACCATGCTTCTCCATTAGAGATATCAGCTCACTCTCAGTAAGGAAGTCCGGAGGCGCAGTGTTTCCCTGTAGATTTTACAACATTCAGACACAATTAGAAAGGATATACAAAAATTGGGCATTAAAGCAATTTCTGTCCTAGTACAAGGCAAAGTGAGTAGCAACAGAAACTGGAGAAGAAGGGAGTTTATGTCCTAGACTGGAAACCTTAAAGCAATTTATGTCCTAGACTGGAAACATTAAAGCAATTTATGTCCTAGACTCCTAGTAAAAGGCAAAGAAATTAGCAACAGAATCTGGAGAAGAATGTAACCTCGTACAGCTCCACTCTTAAAACTTCAATCCTCTCTCCTTTGAGGAAAGAAGGGAGTTTTTTCTCATCCACTGCAGACCGTGGCATTATAGCCGTAAACCCCTTTTCTGTCACTCGCTGCCCCGTACAATGGAAAGTTTCTCCACCAATTGACAATTCCACTTTAGTCCTGAGATATCCATCCAAGAGAATACCACATATAAGATGTGCAAAGAATAAGCTGTAATTGGCATGGATCAAGCTACAATCAAGGCTTTATTACCTTATGTATTTGCAGTTAGGTGAGACAGTGCCAATAAAATGTTGACAGACATACTGATAGAGTCGCCAAGCATCTCCTCCAACCATGTCCTCGGTTGCTGCTCGCATCGGGGTGATAGGAGGATGGTCTCCAGCATCGGTTCCTGACTTTGGCTTTTGAAAGCCATCTGAGAGCAGTCTCTGTACATAACCACCCCACATTGAATTACTAATTTGTGCTCTGAGTGTGTCTGCGAAGTCGAATGAAGAAGGATAGGCTGTGCTTTCTGTTCGCGGATAGCTAGCACAAAACATAAGAGTTTGAGTCAAAAAAAGTGCCATCACGATGATGACGAAAATGGTTTAAATGTTTAATGTATATAACACAGGGAAAATATGATGTATGTATATTCTCGTCACCGAAGGTATTTCTCATTTCCTATCTACCATTCTTAATTATATTAACAATACCATTCAATAACCATTTGCGATTTACCACAATTAGCCAACTATACGCCGGTAAAGAGTAGTTAAATGACAAAACTAATAATCTGGAGAATGGAGCAAGCTAACCTGATGAAGCCTTGAGTATACAATCGCTCGGCAAGATGCATAGCCGTCTGAGGCCCAAACCCTAGTGCACTTGAAGCAACCTATATAACCGCTAATGTTACGCTAAATCAGGGATAGTAATTTGAAAACTAGCTTTGATTGAACTTTAGACTCATGAACAAGATTAAGCAATGGAAAACGCTCTAAACGCAACATTGAAAAACCAAAAACAGAAAAAACAAAACGAAAGAGAACTAAAATCCAAATGTTGTTGCCAACTCATCACAAATAAACAACCATGACGCTGATAGAAGCAAAATTGCTTTGCATGAATGCAGAATATTTCAATTAGTGTTTTGCAATCATAGGTACAGAATATGGTATTAGCTTAAAAGTACAATGTACAACCAGGCAAGTATATTTTATAGGAATGGTAATCACGACTCATGACTTCTCTGACCTTTAGCAAATTCACTGTGTTAAGACCAGCTGGACGACCTTTAACTTCCTGCTTTTCTGATACGTCCATTACTTTTGCAGTTCTGCCTTCCACGACCAACTTTTGAAACACAGTAGCAGCCTACAATTTGTAAAAGCATGAATATATCAGCAACTTAAGATTGGAAAGCAACAGTCAAGAATGTCAAAGAAATTCTAACACACGAATGAGACACTAACTTCCAGGTCGAACAATCTACGTCTCTCCCACTCTAGTTGAAGCTCATAACCATCCTTCATTATATAAGGTCGCAGAGCCCAAAACTTTTCTGGGTTGAAAGTATTAATATGCATGTACCGTTGCACACAAAACCCAAGAGTAGGAGTCTGGCATGGCCCATAACTGAAACAAACATTCAAAAGGATCTTTAAGTATGACAGAACGGACAGAAAATCGCGCACACTCCTTCCAGCATTCTAAGGCAAGAACCAGAACCATCGCTGAATCATGACAGCTCCTATTATGAGAAATGAAGAGGTGCTGACAAAGATAGACAACATAAAAGCTAAGTCTTACAAAGCTATGTCTACACTCCGTTTTAGCATTTACATAAAATTCTATTACTCGGGCACTCTAAATGACAGGAGATAACCAAAATAGAATTCCACAGCCGTATCTCATAGGACCAATCAACCATATCAAAAACCAAAAGGGACAAAGAAAAGAATGCATCTGTGAAGAAAACAGTCGACCCATCTATTCGGAGACTCTTTAGACACTGAACAAAAAGAAAGAAAGGAAGGAGACGAGAGGAAACTGACGAGATAACTCTGCAGTCGAGATTCTGATATTTTCCTTGGAAATAACTTGTTTGAAATCGCGAGAATGCTACACCAACTTTTAGATCTATCTCTTGGCGAGCATCTACTGCCAGTGCCTCATCTCTGTTTGGTTCAACAAGGTTGTCCAGGGCCTTTGATATATCTTTCTCAGTCACAGAAGAAAACCGTGCCCGATAAACCTTTCTCTTACTATCTTTCATGTCAAAGCCAGTAGACTCGATAACTTCAAGAATATAATGGTCAACAAGTTATAGCAACGGCCATCAAAACCATGGGCATTCCCAAATATGACTGGAATCGAAAAAGTACTTATGCAGGAGAAAAATGATTAAGATATTTGTGGTTGCACCACATATGCAGGAGCTAACAGTATACATAAACCCGCAATCTACTACTACAACTGAAAGAGACTACCATTAGATACTGGCATAGACACAATAGATTCTGTATATCTTAGCCAAAATCTGGTGAGAACATATACGAAAAAGGTAATTAATAAAGACTTGCCTTCAAAACATATATTTTCTCCTTCACGATCGCAATCCAACCACAACACCATATAACTGCAACCACGAGCTTCATTACTTAAATGCCTACAAATATGAGCCTGAGATTGGAAGACTGTTAGAGAAAAGTGTACACTACTGTAGAAATAAAATAATGTAAGAAAGATGCATCTCCATTGCTAACCATACGAATAACTCTAGTTCCAAAACGTTCATGCATATCGTTTTTTCATAAAGTAATAAAGCTCATCCCTTGAAGTATACAGATGTTGCTATATACTAATATATATACTACATCTGCCAATGCCCAAGGTAAACGCCAAAAAAACAGCTCAAGCACTCCCCCATGCACAAAGAAAAGAGATAAAGAGTTTACCTTTGGGTTAGACTCTTTTTTAGCAACTGGAGCGTCGAAAAGATCTTGTGGATCAACAGTTTGCCAGTTCTGATATTTTTCTGGGAAATCTACACTAGAATATGAGAGTGGCATTTAGGAAGACTGAGAAATCTGCAAGCACACAGCACCTTTGTACACGAGATATAGTTCACGAAATCAAATAAAGAATAATTGGATGAAACATTTAAACTCTCGATTGCAGCAAAGCTAATAGATATGAATGCAAACAGGGATTTCAATGACATCTGAGGAAATGTGCATTTGGATAATAAAGAAAGTGTGATGCACAATAAGGAAAACGTCATTGATGAAAGGTAAAATCTATGCAGCAGCAAATCACTCCAATTTCTCTTTGATATGAATAATAATAAATGATAGGCAAAGAGGGGAACCTGAAAACATGTCCGATAACAGATGTAACTCTAAAATGTGCTTTGAAGCCTCGAAAGATGCCATCAAATTCATGCACCTCTGTACTGCCTCTCCTTGTAGACATCTGAAGCAAAAAGCAAGTGAGCTAAATAAAGTAAAATCCAGTGTCACAAGTACACTAAAAATTAATATGGTTGCTATGAAGAAGTAGGTCTCAGTCATTAGTGGTGACAACATCCTCAAAGTTGATCTATCCCTTGAGTTCAGCCCGCTACCAAATAGAGCTTTTAATTCGAATTAGGGTTTTGGGAACCTAGAGAATCGAAAGATAAACCTGGCCACGAGAGAGAACAGATGCTATGGAGAGGGCAATGCTGGGCTTCTCCGCCACCTGATGAAAGCAACGAGAGAGATACAGATTTGTAAGAGATGAAGATGGGGGAAGTCAGAATCGAAATCAGAGAGAACTAATTCTCCCCCTCCTCCTTACCATAAGAACTCTGGGAAGATGAGCCATCGATGACGATATCAGAATCGGGTCGAAACTCACTAGCTCGGGGGCGTCCAAGTGAGAGAGATTTTTAGCCGGAAACAGCCACAAAGGGGAATCGACGACGACGACACGGGCACACGGGTTTTTTGCCTTTTTCAATAAACGTCGACGTTTCTTTTAGCGCACTGCCTCAATGGTGGAACCGTAGAATTCGGTTTACAGTTTTGGTTTGGTTTGGTTATTTTGATTTTTGCATACCGTTAAAAATATCGAACGGGTTTATTAAATTCTTTGGTCTTTTTATTTAATTAGGAATTTTACCAAGATTTTATCTTTTATCATTTCGGTATTTCGTACTAGGGATTAGACCCGCACGTAGTGCGGGATTTTGGTTTTTTTTTTCCATATTATTCATAATTGGATCATATCATAATTGAAAAATTAATTACCAGAACTATACTATTGAATGTTTAGTTTTTGAAGTCCATACATATATTGTTAATGGATCGTACGGTTATGGATAACAGATTAAAGTAGATGGGCTGTCTGTTTTTAATTTAAGTGGGCCTTAGTGGTCTATCAGCGATTCGATCTTCCGAGAAATTGAGAGAAGGGGAAAAGGGGAAAAAAAGAAAAGAACGGAGAAAAAATTGGGTTGCCTGAATCGCAAAGATCGTGAGATCTCTTAAGCACAGAGTTGTCTGAATCGCTTCCTCTTCCAGCATATGATTCCGAAGATAATAGCTCAATAGGTGGTAAAGAGATCTCGCGATCTTTATCGAGAAATCCATATCCGTGTGCTGTTCTTAATCGTTTTTGTAATCTTTGATTGTCTGAACGGGTAAGTTTAGAGTTTCCTTTTTCTTTTTATTACAGCCTTATACCCGATTATTTTCCTATTTTCTTGTCTAATTGTTGTGTTTGGTTCGAGTAGAGAGTTGCTGTGTTTTTTTTTAAACTTGAATTTGTTAATTGACGATAGTTTTTTCTTAACGACTTTTAGTGTTTACGAAAAGGTGAAATTCCAGTCTTCTTATATGATTTTTTTTTCTTTCCTTAACACAGTGTTTTAAGGATTTCATCAAAGAGGAATACAATTGAAGAAGACAAACAGGAAGATACGACATCGAATTAATTTTAAGGTTAACAATATCTGTTTTTAGATTTTTAAACACATCTAATGTTAATTTTATTATTCGTATAGGATAGCTCTGGGTTTGAAGAAGATGATTTAACATACACATTTGAAATGGTTGAATTGTAAACATCTACAACTGGTAAGTTAATCAAATTTCATATCTATGTCATGTTTGAAAATTTAATAGAATCTTTATAATTTCCAAGTATGAGTAAGAGTAATATACAGATTTTAAATCAGGTTAAAGTTTTGTTCATCAATTTGCAACAATTGGGCCAGATTTATGTAAACGATCTTTGTGGTTGATCTGTAAGTTAAACGCACATTTTTTTCTCTAAATTTCATTTTACCTCTATCTTTAAAACAGTGATTTAATCTCTTCTTCAAAGAGGAATACAGTTGAAGAAGAAAAGCTGAAAGATAAGTGTGAAGAATCAATTTTAAGGTTAACAATTTCTGTTTAGCATTTTTTAAACACATCTAATGTTAATTTTGTTATTCGTGTAGGATCGTTATGGGTTTGGAAGAAGATGATCTACTTACACATTTGGAAATGTTTAGATTGTAAAAATCTACAACTGGTAAGTTAATTCAAATTTCATATCTATCTCATGATTGATGTTTAAATATAATCTTTTTAGTTTCCAATTATGAATAAGGATATGAATGTATACGGTTTACTTTCGGTAGCTCTCTTATATACTAAGCATTTTTATTTTTCATTAGTACCTTCAATAAGGTTTTGAAAAGCTAAAATCTTACTTATTATGACATAACTTGTACCTGTGACTTCTATGATATAACTTCTATTTCAAAACCTCTTTCTATGTATGTGGAATTGTCTTTTCTTGTCTGACATTAAAACTTTTATATTTGCAAATGGATTTGTTGGAGGTTTGTGCTAAATTTGAAAGATACGACGGGTCCAATCAAACATTATGTGGGAGATCCGTGTTCTCCAGATGACAGGTACTAATAATAAACTTTTTTCGAAAAAATTTAAGTAATTTAAATGTATAAATCACAACGAAAAGACTTTATTTTTTTTCAATTTAGTATGGAAAAAAGTTTGAAATTTAACCCAGTAGTAGGTTATTTCCAAACTAAAAAAACCATACTAAATTATGAATTTAGAATCCTAAATGATCTTAAATCAATGTCCAGTATCGTTTATTATAAACGATACTCCTTCGAAAAAAAGTTTATCTGGCGGCAACTTTCTCTTCTATACCATTCCTCTTTTGATATGTTTTTCTGAGAACCTGCATATCATGATAAGAAACAAAGTAATTTGAGTAATATATTCGTAAATACATATAAAATATAAATGTGTTTGAGTACCTAATTTACCATAGGAAAAATACAAATGTGTTTTATTAGGATTGTGACAGGGTATACAATAACAAAAAATCAGGTATCTATACTTTTTAAAAACCAATTACCTGCAGAAAACCTTGGACACATCCTGGTTGCAATTCTTACATTCAAACAGCTGCTTTTTTGTTTTGCTTACGACCTCGTTCTCCTTTTTTGGTACCAAGAAACATGTTCCTTTACACTTTGCACAAGTAAAGTAATACCACCCAAACTCCATATCGATGTGGTAGATAGTACAATATAGCTTAAACTTCCCTTCCTATGAATGAATAAAATGCATCTCAGTTATAAAGATACAGTTCCCTGTTCTTTCTTTTTCAAAAAATAAAATAACTATATTAAGTTACCATTGTTGCATCGAGGAGATCTGAGATGGTGCTTCGAGGGAATTGGATGATATAATCATCCTTCTCATTCTTTTGCTTTAAAAACTTACAACTTCTTTCACATAAAGTAAGTTTCAGACCATCTTTGGACAGCCTGCATCAAATATTAGATATACGCAATTCATACTATTGTATTAAAATTAAGATTACTACAAAAGACTATTTTGATTCTTACTTCTCCACAAAATCAAGCACATCAGGATAGTCTGGGTTGATTAGCATGAACGACATGTCGTATGCATTTGAAATTGTCCGTGCACCTATGAAACAGACAATAGTTTAATTTTGTGAGATTTTATATACTAAAATAATAGCATAGCAAAATTTAAAACACATATCATTGTATGAATTGATCTTTGCAAGACGGATCAAACATATGACCATTTCATTATTTGCATAATGACATGCTGTCCAAGTGTTATCAGCAAACTTCCCCCAGAGGGTGCAGGATAAGCGCTCGTCACTGACAAAATATGTTACCAATATTTAGTGTTTCAGAATATTATAGATACACGAAAGGAATATAAATTAGTGTTTTTTACCTAGCATCACGTAGCTCAACCTCTATTCTCTTCTTTGGCTTGTCGTTGATCTCCGACGTTTTCATTTCTCCTATAGAAACAACCTGTCCAACAACATCTGATATATCCAAAAGTTAATATACACTTTTATATTACCCTAACAACTTCTATTTAAACTCATATGCAGATAACTGGTACCTATCAAGATGTGTTCATTCAAGCCATCTTCTAGCCATCTTCTGCAATAATATCTGGATATGAAGCGAGATCCAAATAAAAGTCTAGTGACTCAGAAAGACACCGGATTATGTTTGTGGAGTTCATGAGGGTCATCTTGTAAGGATGATTGGTTGCCCAAAACTTCCCAGAAGATCTTGTTAGCTGAAAGTTTTCGATGATTCTCCATTCACCGAAAACAATGTGCCTTTGGAACTTGTTCAACTGCTGCTTCTTTACCGTGGCATGAATCAAGGTACCCTAGAAATTGGAAAATATCTATACTATTAATTTCTGAGATTTACAATTTTCACTACAAAACTTTAAAAGGAAATTATTAAATTTACATTAGTGTCAGCCAATATCATCTCAATTGTTTCTCCAGTGTACACCGTATATTGCTTCCAGGTGTGTACAATTTTGACCTTGATTTTCCACGTGGTTTTGAAGGGCTTGATATCAGAGAGAGGAGTGATACCATCATTATTGGCCATGATCGAATTGTTGGTGAGTGTCTGAGTTGTTATATTATGCTTGATGTGTTTGGAATTGTATGTCGTGTTGTTTGGTTTTTATAGTAGCAATCAAGCTGAGGTGTTGCGATGGTAGAAATCTTTAAAAATATTTTCAGTTATTGTTTTCCCGAAATGGTAAGATTGTGGTTATGTTGAAATGATTTCGTGAAGATTTGCAAATAATTGGTGATATCTTGGTTATTAGTATTGAATGGTACTACGGAGATCATGGAGATGATAAACTCAGATTTGGATAGTTTTTAGCATGATTAAGTTTCGGGTTTAGTTATTTCCTAATTATTTTATGATTTTGTTATAGGTGTATGGAATTATATTGTTAACTGGTACGAAGTTTCGGATTTCAGTGATTGTTTTCCTTGAAACGGTAAGATTGTGTTTGCAACGAAATGATTTCGTGAAGATTGTGCAAATAATAGGTGATCTCTTTGTTATTAGTCTTGAATGGTGAAGCGGAGATTATGGAGCTGAGACTGAACTATTTTCGGAATTTTATTTACTTATTTCCTAATTATTTAATGATTTTGTTTATAGGTGTATGGAATAATCTTGATAAGATAATTAAGTTTCGGATTTTACTGTAATTATGCTTTTACTGTAATTATCGAATAATCTGTTTGGATACAACTGAACTTTAAACAGGATCCGAATTGTGTTATACTTATTTCAAGGATCCGCCTCTTTTTGAAATATATGTTGACCACGTTGTCCTCAATTATTTTTTTTCTTCTTCGTTGGTTTTTCAATTCGTAAGGGTAGTATATGGAATTCTTGTTTTTTGTTTTTTTTTTATGCCTAAGTATATTTCCCAATTAATAATATAGATTTGGGATCATGCGATCGAGGAGATATAGTTTGTACGGGTTTTATTGTTTTAACAACATTGGTGGCTTTTAAAAAAAAAAAAATAACTAAAAATGTTTTAGGCCTAGGTTTATATACTTTTCTGGACCATCGAATTGTACCATGTACATTTGTTACATCTTATATAGGATGATCCTATATTAACATTTCTTCTTTTTCATAAAATTTTTTAATTATTAAAGTACATGAAATCTTAATGAAAAAATAACTAAAAATGTTTTAGGCCTAGGTTTATATACTTTTCTGGACCATCGAATTGTACCATGTACATTTGTTACATCTTATATAGGATGATCCTATATTAACATTTCTTCCTTTTCATAAAAATTTTTAATTATTAAAGTACATGAAATCTTAATGAAGATATGCATCCTACTATATTAATTGGGAAATACAAATATGAAACTAACCTTAAAATGTGTAAAAAAATACATTCAATTGCCATTAGAAAAAACAATAATCAAGCTTAATTAACTAATTTAAATAAATATAATTAATTAAAAATAAAAAACACTCACATATCAAATATTAAAAAATCTAAAAAAATCTAAAAATATATTTCTCTCTATAATAAATTATGGACGAAATTACTAATTATTTTTTTAAATATATATAAACCAATCAGAATTTTAAAAACTAAATTTTTATATCCAAGTATACAATACAATTATTTTTAATAACTAAATTCGAAGATTTTGTTAAGATTTCAAATTATGATTCTTCTATCATCTTTAAGTTATTTTATTTACAAATTGTTTGGAATTACTTATAATTGATAAAATGCATATTTTTTGTGATTTGAATTTTTTAAAATGAAGATATATTACTCAATGTATGAAAATGTGTGTTTTCATTTCCACATTGGCGGGTTAGTAAAACTAAATTTATATAGATGATAAATTAATAATTTTTATTTTCTCACAATTATAATATTAAAATTACTATTTTATATTTCACAAAATAATGATGCAAATACAACAAACAAACAATATAAAACTGTAATAATACATCAAAAATGAAATACTATAATATTCTAAAATAATTAATATTCAAATAGACTAATAGATTTACATAACAATTAAAAATAAATATTATCTCAAACAAAATAATTTTAAAAAAAAAATAAAACAATAACTTTTATTATTATATTATAATTTTTTTTTAAATGTTGACCCGTGCTTTAAGCACGGGATATATCCTAGTTATATATGATTTAAGAAGTCTAAACGTTAAAAAGATGAGTATCTGTTTGTGTTACTTACTTATAAATCCTTAAACAATTTACACAAATAATAGGATTTGCTAATCTTTGAATTTATCAAACTAAAGGTTTCTTTAAATTTCATCTTGTCAATTAGGAGATAAATTTGCCAAACAAAATTTGCTCGACAAGTAAAGACGAGATCACAATCAAAACATTTAATACTAACTCAAAAATTACATTTTCCCCATCCCTCTTATATTTTGGTCTACCAGACAAAGTAAAAAGCAAACAATAAAGGGTATTGTGTCTTGTTGTAATGACATATCATCTTTCCCTTTCAATATGTTTTCTTTTTCGGTTTTTTTTTTCTTTTTTTTTTTTGCTATAATTATTCATTTACAGATTCTGTGAAATTTCCAAATTTTTAAACAATAGTATCATTATTCTTTTCTTGGAGCATAATTGTTTCGGCAGAAGTTACTCTATATTAACATACAAGTCGTTTCGGCAGAAGATACTCAATGTTAACATATAAGTCCATTGATATCACTTGAACGATACGTACGTTGTTCAAAAACGAAAATTTGTAAGAATATATACGTACTCAAGATATCATTCAAACTAAATAACATTGTCGATTCATTTCTCCATTCTATATATTTATTACATAGCTTGTTCCAAAATTACAAGTACATGTTTATCCTTCGAATGATATATAGAACATAGATAAAAGTTTAATCATATACGTAAAATAAGGAACAAATCATATGTTAGCAATGATAAGTTAACAAACATATGCAACTGAAAGTGAAAACTATGTTACAAAAACATAAAATGCAAAGAAACCTTTAGTTTTTGTCTCCTCTTTTACGTTATTAAAAAAGCTTAGCAGATATGTGAGCAACATCGAAGTCTTTGTTGACAAGAAGTGTGTCCTCTGAAACAAACCCCAATCCTTTGATGTTTTCAATTTAAAACGTACGTAGATCATATAGGGTAATACAAAGTGTTCAATGAATCTTATATGCATTATTACGAAAACAACAATTTCTTTTGAAAAAATGTATTGAATATGTTATGAAACAGTTTTTTTTTTTTTGGGTATAATTTTCGTTTTTAACAAGAAAAAACGAAAAGCCAGATCTAAATATCAAAGTGTGTTATATAACTCACAGATTAAATGACAACGTGTGTGTGATAGACTGATAGTGGACTGACGGAGAAACGACTCGTGGGAAGATCGTTTATTTATGTGGCGGCAAATCATTTAGGGATGATCATGTATAAACACCAAATATGTGTACCCTTTTTTATGTACCTTATGATACCATATTATAGTTCTTAATTCATTAAACATGTACAATAGTTGAGTTCTGCTTTTTGATTGACAAAAATCATAATCTGTCCATCAAGAACGACTTGTTGATCTCTATCTATCCATGATACAAGATTCCACCAACCTGAGCCCTAGGGCATAGACCATAAACTGTATACATACTATGATATATTGATATGATAGAGTAAATATAATATGGTTTACCAAGGAAATAAATTTAAGGTGGAAGAAAATTCAAAGCAGAAAAAGACCAACATTGTGAGGCAGAGACTTTGGGATGGGAAAGAAGAAATGATGAAGGCATGTTTGGCATCTGGCCATCTAAAAGCCAAAACCATCCTATCCAAATATT
Organism: Camelina sativa; assembly: GCF_030686135.1. Classification (NCBI taxonomy): domain Eukaryota; kingdom Viridiplantae; phylum Streptophyta; class Magnoliopsida; order Brassicales; family Brassicaceae; genus Camelina; species Camelina sativa. The sequence continues at coordinate 4,035,866 of NC_141886.1, read as the reverse complement.
TAATTTATTTTTGTCTTTTTTTAAAAGCAAAAGAATCCGTTTCGACATTATAACTTACAATGACTACCCCATGCATATATTTTTACATTACAATATATTTGTAGACATATTATATAATTAAACCAATCATAAATTCATGTATACATGTATATTGTCACTATCATCCAACGAAATTAAACGTGAACGTCATTTTCAGATAAAATTACACGTTGGCCAGCCGTTGAATGGCAAATTATGTTATTTACGAGAAATTTTAAGCGGCAAAAACGGCATGACTAATAGATCTACTAGTGATAAGAACTAAATTTGCTATAGTATTATAACAGTATACTATCATTGGTTTATCATATGTAATGATTAACTTTTTTTCTCCATTCCCTAATCTAAAATGATTTGGTATCCTTAAAATTTCAACATTTACGAGGCGGTCAAAAGCAACCCAAGATTCATCTTGTTTTACAAAAATCCTTCACAGTTCATACATATAGTATTATTATTATTATATAATTAACTTTGCTTTATTCTTGTGTGGGATCCTACTTTTGTTGTTGTTGTTGAATGCTACTTAATGCTCATTTGGTTATAGGCGCAGATCATGACATTTAGCATTTTAGAAACTGAAAACTTTCAAAATGATTGTTAATTTGCGTGTGTAATTCGGTATAATGGTTAACTAGGAAACTTTCTATAATTAATTACATTAGATTTTAATTTGGACTGCTTCAAGCTTAAGCTAGAGTCACACAGAAAAAATAATTAATAAAGTTTATATTAGTAACTCAAGTACCATGCATGTTGTCAAGAAAACAAAACCAAAAACTCAAGTATAATATTAATGTATTACTTTTTAGTAAACAACAAATCGCAAGTATCATGTACTGCTTTTTGTAAACAATATAAATCGTATTTTGTTTGTATTCTGGTTTCGTGGGATTGTAGCAGACCAATTTTAATCATTCAAAAGTCTTGTAGTTTACTGATTATTTATTGAAACTGAAAAACTGTTTAACCATAACTATCGTAACATTGAACATAGCATTGGCATGCGAATTGAAGTGTTATTGTTACAATAAATATTGATGACAAGTACTAGTAGAAAAAAAAAAGTGTTAATTTAACATTGAACATACATAGCATTTTTTTATTACCATTTGGTAGTCTATTAACGTAATAAACTTTTAATGGCCGTCCTGATCTTGTTTACCTTATAGGTTTTCTTGGACCTATTTATTATGATACAATTACAAAGACACAGACATAGGACACAGACCTCTCGATTCCCCAACGTTATTCCTTTTATTAAGTTGATCATCAATAGTGATATTCACAATAAATTTATTGTATTAATTTTACAATCACATCAAATATTACTATTCCTTTTGAAAATTTCCTGAATCGGTTAAAATATAACAGTGTGGATATATATATTTTTATTACATTTTTCCACAAGCATTAAATTGTAGGGATTCTTACACAAAGTATCATTTATTAAGCCAAATCTTTTGTTTTTGCCATTTATCTAAATAATCTTCAGTTTTGTCATTTTTAAATATGAAATATTTCAGAGTTTTTTTTTCCATAAAACACATATTTCATAATATAAACTATATCCTAAAAAAACTTGAACCTAATAAACCCAAACATCATGTGTAAATTCTCATATTCTTAGATATAAAAATGTGGCAAATCAACAAATGGGTTTCGAAAGTCCCACATCCCACAAATGCCATCGCAAAAAGTCCTTTCCAAGTAATAAATATATCCACCATATTTTTTATTTATATAGATAAAAACTGGTATATTACAGAAATAGTGAAATGGTAAAACAATGGAATTATAAAATAGGGGAAACATTTGGCATGAACAGATAATTTTATGTGGATTTTCAATTTACATTTGCAAGATATAGATCTATGGGGTATATTCAATCTAGTTTTCCAAATGATTTGAGTTTTCATGAGATTTTAAATGATTTTGATGATTTTAGGTAAGTTAGTATGTTTTATTGTAAAATTCTTCAATCCCACCTAAAACCATCAGATTTGTATTTCCATATTTTTTACTAAAGAAATCCTCTCAAATCCCTAAAATATCTAAAAATCATTAGAGTCCAAATCTACAAGATGTTTTGAATAACAATAGATTTTAAGATAGATTTTTAAATCATTAGTGGGGGTTATTGGTTTAAGATTTGAATAGAGTTTTAAAGATTTTAAATGTTATATAGAATCTGTTGTTATTAGATCAAGATTTTGTTAAACTATGTTTAAGTTTAGTGTTATTAGTTTGTGATTTATAAAATGTCATTTAAAATCTTAACAAATCTAGGTTATTGGATTCAGACTTTTATAAAGTCATTAAAAGTTTTGTGTTATTCAATGAAAACAAAAGAATCTAGGATTGTTAATGAGTTCAATTATTATGTTATTGGTTCATGATTTTAGACACCTTCTTTACAAAATAAAGTCATGGAAAGTATCATAAAAATACAGAGATTGTTTGGAGGACTTTACAAGATTTTAGAAAACTAATCAACAAAATTCTCTAGCAATCTTTAACAATCTTTCACTTATTCATTTTTTTTATGATTTTGTTGAACTCTTCAAAAATCTTCATAAATCTCAAACCAATACCACCCCCTTAGTTCAATAACCTTGGATTTCAAAAGATTTTTTCAAATTTATGATTGAATAACATAAGATTTGTAAATTTTAAACAAATCATTTAAAATATCAAGTTGAATATTCCCAAAGTATTTTCCTAAAATATTGGATTTTCAGTGCCAATATGCAAAATTATTTGTCTAAAACATGAAAATTGAAAACTTGATCAATATTATAAATGATTTTAAAAAACAAAGAAATCACAATTTAAAACTTGAACAAATTTCATACCATTCATCAGAAAATATTATAATTGAAATATTATTTATCAAAAACACAGATATATATGGTGACCAATAGAGTAAAATGTACTGATTTTTTTTTTTTCAAAATTTCTTATGAAATGATAGATAAGACCATTAACAAACAACAAAGATAAAAAAACTAAAACTGAATAAGCCTCCCTTTAATTGTCTTCAACAATGAAAAAAATTGACTAAACTCAGCCCATAAGAATTGATTAGTCTAAGGTAAGCTCTCTCTCTCTCTTTCTCTCTCTGCGCTTTATTCTGTTCAAATCCGCTGCTTTTACTTTGCCGTTTCACTGAGAACGAGGCTCACTCACTCTGTCTCTCTCTCTCTCTTTCTCTTTCATAGAAGAAGAAGAAGGAAGGACCAACCAAGCCAGAAAGCTTAAACCAACACTTTCACTCTCTCTCTCTCTTCAAATCACACTACTTTTTTATTTTGCTTTCTCTATCCAAAGATCTTCCTCATTGTCTTCCTTCAAGAATTGTTGTCTCTTCAACACCTTTTTATTACTTCTTCTTATTCTCATTTTGTCTCTGTTCTGAGAAAAAGAGAGTCTCATCACAACAAAAACTAAACCCATTTTCTTTAATTCCGACAAAAACCCTTTAATCCTAAATTTCTCCTACTTAGCTTCTGTCTTGATTCATAGGAGGGGAGAAAGAAGCCATTTCTTGTCAAATCTCGTATTTCTAAACAGTGATTCAACTTTGTACGAGAGTTTTGATTTGATCTCTCATCTCTGTTGTCTCTTCTTTTTTTTTTTTTGTGGTTCTTTGGATGGATTGAGTCTCTACATAACTTAAGAACAAACCTGTAAATTAAGTAAAGAGCAACAATGAGAGACGACAAATCCAAGAAAAGCAAGGTTTGTTTATTTTTTCTTTCTTTAATTCTTTTTTCAAGAATGAACTATTTCATTTACTCTCTTCTTATTTCACTTGAATGAAGTTGTCTTGGTCCAAGAAGATGGTGAGGAAATGGTTCAACATCAAAAGCAAAACTGAAAAGTTTCAAGCAGACGTTTCTGTTCCTCAAGGTAAAGTATTCAAAGTCTTCTTCTTTCTTTTTTTTTTTTTTTGTTTGTCAAAACTTGTTCTTGTTCTGTTCTGTTCTGCATTAACTTGCAATCTTTTTTTTGTCTTTTCTGAGAAAACAAAACATCTACAAGTCTCTCAACTCACTTTTCTTTTTGGTCCATTGACAGTTTCTGTTTCTTCTGATTTCAAATTCTGATTCTTTTTTTTTATTATTATTATTGTTGGTTCAAATTAATTAAAGGAGTTGAAGTTGAGCACAGAACCAGCTTTTCAGAAACAAAGCCCTGTACAATCAAGAAGACTAAAACTGGTAGATATCATTCATTTCAATTACACAGAACCAGCTTTCTTCTTTTTTTTTTTCTGATGATTGATTTCTGAATTTTACAGAGAAACTCAATAAGAACTGGGAGCAGCAAGCTAGACAAAGGAAAATGAATTATGAAAATCCAAGAATCATTGATGTCCAAAACCACAGGTATGAACACAATCACCATACACACATATGTGACTTATATTATGATCCATTGAAGTTGAATCTTTATGTTGATGATATACTTGAGAACAGCATCTTCGTAGCTACATGGAACGTTGCTGGACGCTCTCCTCCCGAAGATCTAAACCTCGACGAATGGCTTCATTCTTCAGCTCCTGCAGATATATACGTACTCGGGTGTGTGTGTTTCCGTTACATCTTCTTTAACAAGAATCTCTGTCTTTGTTCAAGAAACGTTCTTACTAATCTTGTGTGTGTTCTTTTAGGTTCCAAGAGATTGTTCCTCTTAATGCTGGTAACGTTCTTGGAGCTGAAGACAATGGTCCTGCTAAGAAATGGCATTCCCTCATCAGGAAAACACTCAACAACCTCCCAGGGACAAGCAGTGTCTGTCATACTCCGTCCCCTATACCTGTCCCCATTGCAGAGATTGATGCTGACTTCTCCGGATCTTCGAGGCAAAAGAACGAGACTATCTTCAACAGACGGTCTTTCCAAACACCGAGCGTATGGAGAATGGATGAGAATGATCCTTCCGTCTCACAACCGCGGCTTGACCGACGTTTCAGCGTCTGTGATCGCGTATTCTTCACACATAGACCAAGTGATTTCGATCCAAGCTTCAGGTGTAGTCACAGGGCTAGTGATTACTCGAGAAGGCCTAGTGATTACTCTAGACCAAGTGATTATTACTCTAGGCCAAGTGATTATTCTCGGCCTAGTGATGTCTCTCGGTGGGGGTCCTCGGATGATGATAATAATAATGGTCCAGGGGATTCTCCTAGCACAATCTTAAATTCACCAGGGTCATGCCCTGGTCCTGCATCAAACGAAAATGGTTATAGAATCCCGTGGAACTCATCACAGTACTGTTTGGTCGCAAGTAAACAGATGGTTGGTATCTTTTTAACAATTTGGGTGAAAAGTGAGTTACGAGAACATGTCAAGAACATGAAAGTATCTTGTGTTGGTAGAGGATTAATGGGTTATCTCGGAAATAAGGTAAAATGAATTCTTATGCTTTTGTTACAAAGTCAGTCCGTTAAGAGTTGTTATAATGTAGTTTTTGTGGTTCTTGTAGGGATCAATCTCAATTAGTATGTTGCTTCATCAAACAAGCTTTTGCTTTGTCTGCACCCATTTGACCTCGGGACAAAAAGAAGGCGATGAGCTAAGGAGAAACTCAGATGTCATGGAGATACTCAAGAAAACAAGGTTTCCTCGTGTGCAGAGTTCTGTGGACGAGAAGTCCCCTGAGAATATCCTTCAGCATGAGTAAGACTGAAACAGAACATCAAAAAATCAAATGATATGTTTTAAAGATTCATGATCCAATTCATCACTCAAATCTTGTTACATTTTCTTGTCTTTGTTTTTATTTGATTTAGTCGTGTAATATGGCTCGGGGATCTGAACTACCGTATAGCACTCTCTTACCGATCTGCAAAAGCGCTTGTCGAGATGCAAAACTGGAGAGCATTACTAGAGAACGATCAGGTACATGTTGTAGATTTAATGCATATATATATATATATAAAGTGTTAGAGACTATAGAGTTTCGTATTTCTCATTTTACAGAATGTTCTGTTCTTAAAAACTTAAAAAAACATTCTTTGCTTCAGTTACGGATAGAGCAGAAACGAGGCCATGTGTTTAAAGGATGGAACGAAGGGAAGATATACTTCCCACCAACTTACAAATACTCGACTAACTCGGATAGGTATGCAGGAGATGATTTGCATCCAAAGGAGAAACGTCGTACTCCTGCATGGTAAGTTTCTTGCATTCAGAAAAAAAAACACTAAACAAGAACCATGTAATGATCTGACAATGGTTTTTTTTGCTTAAGGTGTGATCGGATATTGTGGCATGGAGAAGGACTTCATCAGTTATCTTATGTAAGAGGGGAGTCACGGTTTTCAGATCATAGACCGGTCTATGGCATATTCAGCGCAGAGGTTGAGTCAAATCACAAGAGATTAAAGCGAACCGCGAGTCACTCCACTGCACGGGTCCAAGCTGAAGAACTCTTACCTTACGCCCGTGGATACACCGAGCTAACTTTTTTCTAAAAGACAATCAAAAAGGAGTTCTTAAAGGTAACATCTCTATTCATAAAAATTTATACATTGACCAGAAAATTAGGAGATAACTGATGGAATGTAGTGTCAGTGACATGAAGCAATGAAAGCCAATGTAGTAAGTAGTCTATTAGTAGTAGACTAGTAGTAGTAGTAGTTGTGGTCCTCAAACACAAAATAGAGACTTAAGTCCATTAAGACTGGTCTGCATTTATTATATATCAGCCAAGAAAAGTATAACCAACACGTTTCTCTCATATCATTTAAGGCACAACAGGTTGATTTGGATAAAAATGGACCCGGTAAAGCGATCTGTATTTCGATTCGAAAATGTGATAAGATATTGTCTCTGCATCATCATTCATCAGCAATAATGATTTTTCTTGAAACCAAGATTTTTTTGTGTGATTCTTGAGTCTTGAGAGGAGGAAAAAAAAAACTTTTATTTTCTGAAAAATCTCGTAAGGAGTTATTATTATACATAATTGTTCATCATATTATTATCACTTATGGTATATAATTTTTTGATTCGGCTTTTGTCAGATAAATTAAAGTTTGTTTTCGAGTGTTTTGAAGGCTTGAGGAGTGATGATGGAGACATTTCATTTGCTCCTTTTAACACAGAGGAAACACATAACAGGTTGGTCCAAACTTCTCTTCCTATGTCTTGTTTCCGGTTTGGTTTTCAACTGATTTTAACGGGTGAATTTCCGGTTTGGTTTTCAACTGATTTTAACGGGTGAATTTCCGGTTTACAGGTGTATAAAGGATTGTAATTTTGTCTAGGTAAATAATCAATTTAATCTCACCTTACTTTAAATCTTTAATTTTGATTCTGTTACAACAGTATTAAGATAAAACTTTTTTTTTTGTTGGTGCAGGTATATGAAACTGACAGATGGAAGGCTTTTTTAATTCATCAGTCTTTTTTAGTTAAGTTTTTAGAGATAGTTTTCTTCACAATATTAATTTGAAGTGTGCATGTTCCCAAAACAATGATAGTGTAATGCTTGTTATATAAGGTTTAGCCGTTTAAATGTAACAAAAAAAAAAGAATTTTATACAACAAAAGCAATGGTAGTGTGTAATTCATTATGATTGTTTCGTTACAAAGAAAAAGCGAAAAGAATAAAAAAGATAACGTCTTGTGATGATCGTTGTACTGAAAAAAGTTAAGAGTTTCTTGATAACCTCGAAGCTCACTCCTTCTCTGATTCTATATTGGAGTACACAAATCCAATGATTATTTTTTACTACTAGTACTATGTAGTAATATTATAATACATGAACATGCATTGAGTCATGGAATGGAATACTCACACAAAAGTTTAATAGCATTGCGTGCCAAAAGTTTAATAATTTTCAATCATAGGTTTGTGTTTATTTTAGTGTAATTTAATTAGAGGAAATTTGTATTATGCTATACAGTTTTCAGATATAGTTTTAAAAATGCAATGTAAGATATAGAGAATAGTGTATAGAATGAAATGATTGAAAAAGAGTATGAAAGTGCAGAGAGTGTGTAATGTGTAATCTCATGCTTTTCTCTTTTTCCTATTTGCCTTGTGCTTTCTCTTGTTTCAGCTTTGGTGATTACAACAACACCTGTATATTCCTTTTTTATATATTTATACTAATATATATATATATATATATATATATATAACACAAATCAAAAACATTCTTGTAGAATGTGAAAGTCAGAAAATGATCAGCTCTATTTGTTTCCATGGAAATTCCTATTTTACAAAACATTAACAAATAAATAAAGAAGGAATGGAAAATGTGCATTCCTAATTTTTGATATGTGCACTAAATATATCTTTAGTGAGTTTAGTGAGTGAATGGAGAATACATTTTGGTTGGTTAACAGACACATATATATATCCCATATATTTATAAAGTGATTTCACATACTGTCTCATTATAAAGTTCCCAAGAATCTTTAAACTGTTTCACACTAGTCCATTAATTAAAGAACTAGTACTAGTTTTTTTTTTTAAAAATGTATAGCTATAGCATTATAGCTTATATGTACGAAATGGGTCAGACATTGAATATGGAGTCTTTATTCAAAGAAAACCTAATCTAGGGGATGGATTTTTTTTTTCTTTTACCAGAAGTCAAAAACAAATTGTAAAAGTAAAGTCAGAACAGGGCTGCATAGAAAGAAAAAAAGGAGGGGTATGAATATGATCTATAGACTTTTTGGTGAGTGGGTAAGGAAAGCAGCTTCACACAAAAAATTGCTTACTTCACTTCTCATCCTTCACTAATGAACCATAAGTGTGATGGTATTCATCTCTTTTATATATACCATACTCAATTATCCATCCTCTTCTTTAGTCGTTCATACACTCTGGTGCAATGGTTGTTCTAAGTTTAACGTTTGTGTTCTTGAGCTCTCAGCTGCTCAACTGATTGTTACTATGTAATTGGGTAATGTCTAATTGGACTTTTGATTGTAGCCAGTGGAAAGAATAAACCCAAATATCAATAACAACAACAATGTCACAAATGCACGATAAAGAAGAAAAAAAACAGAGTGTATACATTATACTTAACATCTATATTATTATTTTTAAAGTATATTTTGGTTTATGCCCTTCAAGTTTTGCTTATTTAATATGTTTTATTTACAACATTAACCCCTATCAATTTCCTAAAATAACATTTCGTAGAAACTCAATTAATCGAACTATTTAAAATGACCTAATTTGATATGTTCGTTGCCATAAATATCTTCACAACATCTATTAACCCCTACAGATTTTCCTAAAATAACATTTTGTAGAAAGTCAATTAATGGATCTATTTAAACTAACCTAATTTTAAACGTTTATTGCCATACAAAGGTTGAAAATCTATATCTATATATACATTTTGGGTTCTACCCTTTAAGTTATAATTATTTACAAAGTTAATCCCTAAACTTTTCACAAAATAACAATAACTAAATATTGTCTAAAGATTATAATATATTTTAAAATAGGAATATATTTAATCGAAAACTTATATTTGGTATTTTTTCCCCTAAAAACCTAAAATGGAAAACAAAATATAACTTAACATTTATTATCAACGATTAGAAGCAAATTTTAGAGTAAATAAGATTTGGTTAATTATGGAAGAATTTTAATTTCATATAGTGGAATACTTCAAACAAATAAAATTGATTTTTCCACAATCAATGTTTTACCAATTATAAAGATTGTGTTTTGATTGCGATCATATAATTTCTCTAATAACAAACAAATATCAAAGATTCAAATCTTATATATTTAAAATAGTTAGATCATAAATTTCGATGTATCATTTAAACTTGACAATCAAGATATTATAGATTCTTTAATTTCTAACCTAACTAACCTAGGTAGCTGACTTTAAGCACTATAAATAATTCGTTGTATACACAATATGATACCATCATCGTTGTTTACCCTTTTCTTTCTTAGACGTATATCAATTTTTTTAATTAATATTTTCTTTTTCAGTGTGTTCTCTGTGTTTGCTAAGTTAACATTTTTTTCATCCTTTCATTTGTAATTATCTTTCTATATATTAAATCTCACTTAAATAAATTGATAGCTACTACGTATTTTGTGTAGGATTCCAAGTTAGGAGAGCAAGATAAGTCTAAACCGGGACAATTTCCAAAAGAGATTTATATAAGTAATTGGAGTGCTATAGACCACATGCATATTTTAAAAGAAAAAGGGTCTTCAAAACAAGAAAAGGCCTCTAGGATTATGAAATGAAGAGTATGTAATTGGTAAGACTCGAAATAAATTTGTATCATGATTCTTATTTTTATTTTGTTGTTTTTGATTCAATCGTAAGCGTTAACGCCGATAAGAGCTTGTCATATATATAATCTTCTTTCGTTTCCTCCAGGGGCGGATCTACTTGAGAGGGTAGTAGGGCACGTGCCATACACAGATTAGATAAATTTAATAAATTTATTAATCAATTAATATGTTTCTAGCTTAGTTGGTAGAAGGTGCCTCATGTTACTCCATGGATCCAAGGTTCGATGCCCCTAAAATGCCTCATTTTTGATAATTTTGTTAATGAAATAATTGTTATTTATATATTGTGCCTCATGTAAAAATAGGTCCTGTATCCGCCACTGGTTTCCTCTATTTATATGAATAATAAGAAAACTAAAATAATATCTACGTTTGAACGAGTTTTCAAGGCATCAATAGATTTAATTGTACTTAAAGATTCCTCCAATTAGTTGTCGATAAGAAAAATAAAATAACGAACAGTTTGATGTTATCAAAGGGTACGTATTAAACATGCAAATAAGGAAAAATTATAGTAATAATAACGTATTATGACCATATTATTCAAGAGTTTTTCATTGCTCGTGTTAGTTCCCTTACGAGGCGAGCATAAGTATTAGCATGTCAATGATTTTCTTATTAAATTAAAAAAGTAGCATAAGGAGAAGGAGACGAGTGATGGGGAAATTTTTTAAAGAAAAGCATGTTTGGTAGTAGAAAAATAAGGAGTGATTTTACTCTCATAGTTTTTCAATTCTTCTGCTTTTATATTGCCTTTTTTTTATAAAAAAAAAACATAAAAGACTTTTTCATGTTTACTGAATCAATACTTTGGATGCAAGAATTCGAAAATATGATAAGTTTCTATATATTCTCATATTTTCTATAGTTTTATTAGCCCAAAATTTCATTCAGCAATACTCACAAAATGACTAATTTAACTTAAATTATTTGAGAAAGACACTTACATTATTGGTATTAACTTTTAAGTTATTAAGATTGATTTGGTTTCCTTACTCAATAAGCCCAAGCATCACCTCCTCATAGTATAAATATAAAATATTATTAACTCGGTTTTAATATTATTTATATTTATAATAATGTTACCATATAACGTGATTATATGCACTGGCGGACCCAAGAAAAATTTTAACGGGGTCAAAAGTGTTATATAGGAGAACAAAACCTGGTTTTGGAGTGTCGACATGTTGAGAAAAACCAATTTTGCTACTGAAACTTTAAGAATTTACATGTAAATTTTTGTTTTTTTAGAATTTAATCTGGGTCAAATGAACCTTTTTCCCCTCAACTATGTCCGCCAATTGTTATATTGGAGGGGCATGTTATTAACATGATGGTTTGAATTAACATTAGTATAAATAAAATATTATTAATTTGGTCTTGAAACACGGGTTAAATCCTCATTTAATTATTTGGCCAATACTACTAATATTAGAATATTAAACATATTAAATCAGGTAATTTAACTAAAATTTTGTAAAACAATTAAATCATTGGTAATATTATGAGTTAATGAGACAATAACTTATAAATTACATATTTATGTATTTAATTCTCTTATTATTGTTCTAATAGTTAACAATCTAAACAAAATTAATTAAACAAAACAAATTAAATATAATAAAATAAAATAAAATTTAAATATTATTTTTTAAAAAATGGTTAAAATCTAGTATGAATTGATAATAAAGTATGTGAATTAATCTGCTCATTCCAATCGAATCATGTATGTTTCCAGATTTCATATTACAAGTCGGTCACAACAAAAAAAAAATCAGCTTTACATGGACTTCCGGTATTGGGCCTTATTGTTTGGGCTACAAGGTCTTTCTCTAAACCAAGATTGCATTATCTACTATTTTTGAGTCTTAGACGAAATAAGGTGACAAACTTCTAATACGACGTTAACTTTTTTCTTTGTTCCAACTCAGGCGAGTCTAGGGTTTACCGCAGCAGAGTCTCCACCATGAAATCACGTAGTCAGAACGTCTCGGAGGATCTTCTAACCATATCTCGACCCAATACGCGATCGATAACCTTACGTAATGGAAGAGGAAACTCATTGCCGATCTCAATCGATCTCGTTATCGAGATATTCTTGAGGTTACCTGTAAAATCTATAGCAACATGTCGTTGCGTATCAAAGCTCTGGGCCGCCGTACCTAGCCGTCAAGATTTCACGGAGTTGTTCTTGACAAGATCTTCCAATCGCCCGCAAATCTTGTATGCGTGTGAAGACAAAAAGAGATTCGTCTTCTTCTCTTCACGTGAGCCTCGCAATACTGTTGAGATGTCGTCTGTAGCTCCCAATCATCTTACGCATTTCCCTAGTTCTAGTGAAATCTTTGGTCCTAGCAACGGCTTCGTCATTCTTAATGGTTTGCGGACATTAAAGGGGAAGAAAAATAAAGGACTGTTGGTGTCGGTGCTATTTAACCCTAGCACGGCACAATATATAACTTTACCTAAAATGAAGAGGAATAGTATGATTGGGCTGCAAGGCTATGAATGTGATGGCATACAATTCAAGCTGATGAATTATTTGGGGTATGATCCGATTGAAAAACAACTCAAGGTGTTGTCCATGACCTTGCCATATGGAATACATGATGAGAACTTTTTGGAGTATCAAGTTCTAACGCTAGGAGCTAGGAAACCTTTATGGAGAATTATCAAGTGTTGCGTACCCCATTTCTCTGGTTGTAAAGGGATATGCATTGATGGTAATTTGTACTATGTAGCTAGGATCAACAGGTCTTTCGAGGTTTATATGATCGCTTGTTTTGATTTTAGGTATGAGAAGTTCAGTTTTATGAAAGTCATGGAAACTTTCAATAGAGACCTGCCTTTTACAACAACTCTGATCAACTATAATGGTAAATTGGGTTCGCTTATTTCAGATGAGTCCAACAGTCACTATGTTAGTAGAAATAGTACATGTTTTGAGTTGTGGGTTCTAGATGACGCTGGAAAACGTGAATGGACGAAGCATGTTTACGTGTTACCTCCTCTGTGGAAGAATCTAGTTGGCGAGGACAAGTTACACTTTGTTGGAATGATTGGCACGAATGAAATTGTGTTGTCACCGAATCACCAATATGTGCCTTCCTATGTTTTCTACTACAACATCGAGAGAAACACGATCATAAGAGTTAAAATCAAAGGAATGGAAGCGTTTGAAGGTAACAGATTTCGCACATTTCTCAACCATGTGGAGAACGTGAAACTTATTCAACCTTTTTAGGACTTTAAAAACTGATATTTTGTAACATGCTAGTTTAGTTATATATAAAAAAGCCATCTCGTCTGGCTGATTCAACTAAGGGATGATCAAATCTTGTTATTGTAAATTATATAAATACCATTCCAAAACAGAGAAGTCTCATCAAAATGTGATGTTCCGATGCTAAATAAAGGTTTAGATCCAAGAATTGGTCATCATGTTTCTATAAACCCCGCCACAAAAGGATGTTTGAGTAGCCTTTGTAGAACAACAGTCGAGAGGTAAATCACAAGTGGAGAAAACATCAATCTATTTTACAAAATTACTTAATTTCAGAATTCAGAAATATGGAGAAAGCGTCTATAATAGATTAATGACTTAGAATAATTTTGCTGAATTACATTAAACTCATAATACACTTTTTAGAAATATTTTTAATTAATATCCTGAGCGTTTGTATTTTATTTCCAGTGGAGATAAACTTTAGGGACATTACTTTTTTTATTCTCGTAACACAATTCGTAAATCAGCGAAATCTAGTTAGGGTTAGGGTTTAACGCAGTCTCTCTGTCTCCGCCATGAAATCACAGCAGCAACACGTCTCGGAGGATGATCCTCAAACCATCGTTGCACTCAACTCACGAGCTTCAAAGTCAGTCAATGGTGGAGAAAACTCAGATGCGATCCCAGTTGATCTCATCTTCGAAATACTCTTGAAATTGCCGACGAAATCTATAGCGAGATGTCGTTGTGTATCGAAGCTATGGTCTTCCATACTTCTCCGTACAGATTTCACGGAGTTGTTCTTGACCAGATCTACAAGTCCCCCGCAACTCTTGTTCTCCTGCCCAAATAATAACGACGAGTTGTTCTTGTTCACGGCACCGCAGGTCCAAAATCCAGATCAGAACTCTTGTCTTGTATCCCGGAGTTATCACACGAAGCCCCCCTTTGATTGTTCCCCTCGAATTTGTGGTTGTGTCGGCGGTTTGGTCTGTCTTATATATCTGCGGAACTTAGAGGGAGGGAAGGAAATTGTACCAATGATATGCAAACCTAGCACTGGACGACAAGCCGCCTTACCTTTACCCGCATTGAAGACGACGGAGTTTCACGTGATAAGCTTTTTTGTTTATGAGACCATTGGTAAACTATTCAAGGTATTGTCCATGATCTGGCCACGTCATGGAATCGAAGGGAACTGTAAGGAGTGTCAAATTCTGACATTAGGGACTCAAACACTTTCATGGAGAAAGATTGATTGTTGTATACCCTATCTTCCTATATACATCGTGAGATATGCATTGATGGCTGTTTGTATTATCAAGTTATGGTCGATGATCGCCCTTCAGGGATTTCTACGATAGTTTGCTTTGATGTTAGGTCTGAAACGTTTAGATTTGTCAAGAAAGATATAGCAATGTGTACTGATTCAACTCTGGTTAACTATGAGGGTAGATTAGGTGCACTTCAGTCAGATGAGGGTAATGAAAGAGCTATTGGAGAAGATACACGTCTTGAGTTGTGGGTTCTGGTAGACACTGAGAAAAATGAATGGTCGAAGAACGTATATGCATTGCCCCCGTTGTGGAAGAATATAGTTCCAACGGCTGAGTTATATCTAGTTGGATTGACTAGCACAAATGATATTGTGTTGTCCCAACGCTATCCATCTACCATTTTCAATATTTTCTACTACAATCTCGAGAGGCACACAATCATAAAAGTTGAAATCCAAGGAATGGATGTGTATTTCTATAACTATCATAGAGTTCGAACCTATCTAAACGTGTAATGGATGTGTGAAGCTTTTGCAATTGTAACGGATCATGGGCTCCTAGTATTCATCTTTTGTGGATACTATATTTATTCCTTTTTAGTTTTACACTAATGGTTCATATATACATTGAGGACTGGTTGTTCTAAAGTAAGTTTTAGCCTTGTATACTCGTTTCTTCATGAATAAAGCCACTTTGTGACCTCTGTATTGATATGAGTTATATGTTAGTCATCCATATATAGATCTCCATCTCTCTCGCGCATGCCCCTTAATATATACATTTAAAAGCCATCTCTTGTGGCAGATATTCAGCAAGGGGATGATATAGTACTAATCCAAAACTGCAAACTCTTTATATAGTACTAATCCAAAACAGAGGATTCTAAAATTTGAAATTCTGATGCTAGATGAAAGGTGGAAGAGTTTTTAGATTCAAGAAATTATCATAACCTTGCCAAAAGGAGGTTGTGAAGCTACTACAATTCGGAGAGGAACACAATCATAAGAGTACAAGTCCGAGAAATGGATGTGTTTAACCATCTTAGAGCCCACACCTTTCTTAACCATGTGGAGGACAGGACGTAAAGCTTATGCAACTGTAACGGATCATGGGCTCTTATTAGTGTTCATTTGTCTTAGTACTGTGTATTAAAAGTAATGGTTCATACATTGAGGAATGGGTTGTTTTAAAGTAAGTTTAAGCCTTTTAATACTCTTTTCTTCATGAGTAAGCCACTTTGTGGCTTGTGTATTGATGAGTTCTTATGTTAGTGTAGAAACTGAGTTTCACACAATGAATTTGTTTGAAGGGGGAAACAAATTTGATAACACTATCTCTCTAAGAAATCGGATCAAAGTAGACAAGCAAAGAGGAATTTAAATCTCTTGGAGAATAAGTTAGGTTTTGTTTAAGAACAAAGAAGAATTAGGATTTTTGTATTAATTGCTGGATATCTTACAACGAAGGGGTTGCCCTCTATTTATAGGTTTTCTTATATCTATTGAATATATCCACTTTCCATATCACGTCCGAGCTGATTAGGAAAGTTTCTTGTTTATTATTAGGTCAGCCGCTGGGCAAGCTGGAATGTCAGTTCGTCACCTCGGAACTGGGCTTCTCGGCGCTATCGGGCCTTTGAAAATGAAATCCTCCTCAGGGTCGAGCTCCCGGTTAAATAACCGGTTTCTTTAATCGGGTTTAGATCGGTATGTTGGGGGTGCTAATTCCCGCACCAATAATTAGTCTTCCCCCAGTTCGGTTCATTCAAAAGTTAATTCGAATGGCCGGACTATAGGAAAGGATATCCGATTTAATCCGTAAAGAAAATCGAATTTAATTACCTAGAAGTCGCGCTGTTTCGCCACCCATTTGTAGGACAACACGTGTCGGACGCGTTGCTTCTATCAACTCGGAAGCTGAAACGTCGCATAGGGTGAAGTAGGTCATTATGACTCCGCGTAGGGTTGCCGCCCACTTGCTTCTATAAATACCTGATTCCGCTCTTCGTTTGTAGTTTTCGCCAAACCACCGAAGGTACTTGCTCTGTTCTCTCTCATCGTTTGATTTATTTTATTGTTATTTTTGCGAATTTTCTTCCACACTCTTCGGCGATCTGCGGCATCCCTCACTTCGGCCATGGCATCCTCGTCTAGCACGGAGAGCGATCCGCAAAAATTCCAACAGAGAGCTTCCCAGAACCACCAGATCGAACCGAGGCGAAGTGCTCAACAGATCTGAAGAAAATGCCGATTGTTCATCAAGACCCAGGTCAGATGAAATTCCAACCCTGAAAGTTCCTTCTTTAATTAGTGAGGTGATCCGCGAGGATCACGGCAACGCTACATCGGTCTCCGACCTCCCATCGGACAATTTGAATGGAAAGGGACCTCGACTTGCCCCGGACGAGGTCCTGATTAATGACATCCTTCCTCTCCGAGATCACCAAGGTCAGATTGGAGGCGAGAAGACGACCAGCAATATTGAAACCGTTCGCACAATGCTAAACTCGTGCGGCCTACGAGATTGTGGTGTCTATATCGTTATTCCCGGAGAACACCAGCGCCATGGAACCTACCCCTAGGGTTCATCTGCTTATACGAGGGTTTCTTCTCCACATGCCAATTGTGGTTTTCTCTTCCTAGCCTGCTTACCCGTTATGCTCATCGTCGCCAGATCCCGATATGTCAGATCCTGATAAGTTTAAGCCTTTTAATACTCTTTTCTTCATGAGTAAGCCATTTTGTGGCTTGTGTATTGATGTGTTCTTATGTTAGTCATCCATAGGTTAAAGACCACATCTAAAGTCTCCGCCTCTCCATCGCATGTACATTTCCCTTTTCAATTTTATGTAATAAGATATTTGTTTTGCTAACTTGAATAAGAGCAGAGTAGTATACTTTTATTTTCTGTGATTCTTATTCTAGCATCTTATCTACTTGATATACATTTAAAAAGCCATCTTGTGTAGCAGATTCAGCAAGAGGATGATAGATAGTCTTGTTATTGCAGACTCTTTATATACTAATCCAAAACAGAAGATTCTAAAATTTGATACTCTGATGCTTGATAAAGGTGGTACAGTTTTAGAAATTGGTTAATGTTTTTTTTTTCCACATAATAAAACGTCCGATTCATTCACGAGCTCGGGCTTTCTCATAAGTCATAATAACAAAAGCACCGGAGATCAACTTTACCGCCAAAATCAACTCCACCTATTTTTCATACCTAAACTTTTAGACACTGCAAATAACAACCAGAACCGTATTTAAATTCAAATTTTCTACCCAAACTATGTGAAATGTTGTCAACCTAAAGCGTATTTAAATTCTAGGGTTTATTACAATTGTGTTGTGTCTGCCATGACAACACGACAACAAAACTACGTCTCCGAAGTCAAAGAGAATATTCAGAGGAGCCGATCCCTGATCACATCATCGAGATATTTTCGAGACAGTCGGAGAAATCTATAACGAGATTCCGCTGCTTATCGAAGCTATGGACTTCCCTATTTCACAGAGCTGTTCTTGACAAGATCTTTGGCTAGTCCGCAGCTATTTGTTCACCTGCCACAACAACGGTGAGCTCTTCTTCTTCTCTTCACCTCAGCCTCAAAGTCCTGATAATATTTGGCCTTCCTAACATATGGGTTAATCACTTCGAAATCCCATAGGTTCGATCATAAAATAATTAAAACCAACGTACCAAAGGATGTATCGACATCATTAAAACACCTTTTCCATTTTTCTTTTAGTAACTAAGAAGATTTGGGCGAAGCCCATACATCCCATCAGATCCGACACCGGAACACCTCGTCTCGGATAATTGAAATCAACGATTTCTAGGCTTTTGTTACTCTACACTTTTGGTTACTACCCTACACTTTTTACGTCAATGATCGAAAATAAAGTTTGAGCTAATATTACAATGATGAAGTAAGGTCATCAAGGAGGATCAACTTCTTTGTACGCAAAAAAAAACCCTAGCAAGATACATTAGTACTATACAGTCTCTTTGTTTGATTTAATTTTTCAGTTTAGCGTTCTTATTTTTCAAGCAATAAAACAAAATAAGTCTCAGTTTTATAATTTTACTCACACCAACTTGGAATTCTGGATCTTGCATCCAGCCATCCACTACGACAGGGATCGGATAGTTTGGTACGTACTACAAATCGTAGTGTGGGGTTATGACCGGAATATATGATGAATGATTGACGCTTTTGAATAGAATTGATACCACTTAATTATTAGAGCGCCTCCATTCAAAGCATGTGTGTAAAAAGATCACAAATTTTTTACCTTTATTTTTGTTTTTACTTTTAATTCAATAGGAAATTTAGAAGTACGAAAAGAAAAAAAAAAATTAGAAAGTACAAGTTCCTGCTTACATGGAAGAAAATTGCATATATAACAAAGGAGGAAACACAAACATGCACGTCTATTTTTATTTGCTATAACAGAAGCCATAAAGAACGAAAAAAAAGAATTGTTCAGACACATAATATAATCTTAATATGTATTTCGGGTTGGTCATTGTTTAATGTCTCATCAATTTGCTTTTCCACTTCACAGCTTTGCTGCAATTGTTGACGCATGCAAGTTGCTCCTTGGCGGAAACTTAAGATCCTCCCATCCCTCCTCTTCATCCATTCTCTCAAAATACTGATCTACCATGCTATCCTTCATGTCCTCTACTCGCCTTGGCTCCCACTATAATTTCAGCAATACGACCTTGTCATTAGTATGACATGAAATATATATTTGCATACATTAAAAAAAAAAATGAAGAGATTTGTTATACCTTTGGTTTCCTATCTTTGTCTATCAATATGGCTCTACACCCCTGCATAAGTAAGACATTCTGTTGTACTAATGTCGACAACAAGGACAATTTATGAGGACTATAAAGTAGAAAAAACTAACAAAACCTCCAAAAAGTCTTATACTGATTTCCCCCTTGAATACTCACGGCTAAGACACTGCCCCACCCCTTGCAATCTTTCTTCTCTTATCTGAAATAATTTATACACACAGTCAGCACGTACTTTCCCATCATTGCATGTGACGCATTCTAGAACTAACCGATCTAAGAGATATTCGATGTTATGTAATTTTCTTCAGCAACATCATTTATCTAGAATTTAATAGAAAAGTGCGTGCAAAATGTGAAGAAAAGTTTCTAACTCTAATTAGGGGAGAATTGAATAGCAAAAAAAACAAAAAAAAACTCGTCGACGACGACCAACACTAAACTCTTATTATTATCATCTCTTTCAATATGTTTACCAACTAACTTAATCAAAGTAAACCGAAAACATATTTACCTACTCCAATAGTCCCCTTAAGATGAGACAAATACATTATGAAGACTCATTTGAATTTAAGATGTTAAAATTGTGGGAGAAACAAAGGTTTAGTCAAAATATCTACTATCCTCAGTCCTCACATGGAGCATTTTGATGAGACAATACACCCAAAGTCGGCTCTACACATGTGCTGAGGAGTGCATTTGCAAAAGGTCCATTTATTTTTTGTCATTTTTAAAACTAAAACTAGTGTCCATTTTTTTTTTTTTAAATATGCAAATAAGGGTCCATTTTTTTAAATATACCAATGATAGTTCAATATGCTTGATCCTGAGGTGTGGATCATCCAAGACACATTAGCATGGCGTACTCCTCTTGTTTGAACCGAGGTTTGAAACCAAACTTCTCCTCAGAAGGATAGATGGAGCGATTCAGGTGAGATCCAATGTAGATCCAACTTTCTATTCACTTGAGGGATCCGGGCGATCCGGAGAGGACTACTACGGCTCCTCTCTTCTCAAGAATCCATACATCCTTTATCATTGTATGGACAGCTATTTCTCGAGCGCAGGTTTAGGTTCGCCCTCAATGCAAAAATAAAATGGAGCACTTAACAACGTATCTTCACAGACCAGAAGATTGGAACTACAAGATCAGCCCTTTCATTATGGGTGACGGAGGTATCGTACCGTTCGAGCCTTTTTTTCATGCTTTTCCTGGGGTCTTGAGAAAGTTGCGATCAATAGGATTTTTCTTTTTCTAATCCTCCCTTCCCGAAAGGAAGAACGTAAAATTCTTTTTCTTTTCCGCAGGGACCAGAAGATTGGATCTAGCCATATAAATAATAATTGACTGATAAATAACTCACTTCTTGATCTTCGACCCCCTCAGTCACTACGAACACCCCCGATCAGTGCAAAAGGACGTGTCTATTTATCTATCTCTTAACTCGATATGAGAGCAGGTTTGAAAAAGGATCTTAGAGTGTCTAGGACCCCCTCAGTCACTAGGAACATGATGATCAGTTTCTCATGAGGATTCGAGAATACTTTTTAAGAAGTAGATGTTTATTTTGGGATCTCAAGAATAGTTCTTATAAGACACACAACTTACACATACTTATACCACTTGATACCACACTTGATCGATTACTTGAGAGTCTAGAGACTTAACAATAAGACATCACTTGAAACACCAACAACTCTTAATTACTTTGCTTAGCTAGACATTAACCAAACAAGACACTCTTTTGTCACTAGCTGATAGTTAAGTCACAAAAATAAACAATGGTTAAGTAGGCTTACATATAGGGAAAAATGCCAAAAAATACCCCATGTTATTTTTATTTGAAAGTTTAATACCCAATGGAATAAAAATACCTCGTTTATTTTTTTGATGCTATTTAAAACGTTATGTTATATTGATTTGTCGAATCAAACATCCGACTTAATAGACGTTAATTTGGTAAACGGAATCTCTAAACCGGATTAATTAAACCAAACACGTGGGTTATTTGTCTTAAACGAAAGACACTGTTGCCCTTAGAGGTATTTCCCCCCAAATCGATTTCATATGCTCAAACCTAGGGCTGGGCAAAATAACCGATAACCAAATAACCGACCGAAACCGAACCGAAAAAAACCAAACCGAACCGAACCGAAATTTTTCAAATACCCGAATGGTTAGTAAAAATCTATATCCAAACTAACCGAAACCGAACCGAACCGAACCGACAATTAAATGGTTAACCGAAATATCCGAAAACCTAGAAGATATCAAATATTATATACTTAATATTATGCAAAACTATAAAATAAACTTAAAATATAAATTATTTCTAGATTTAAAACAATTAAATATTTTAAATAATCAATATATGTAAATGTTATTATTTTGAATTTACAAAGTTAAATACTATTTTGTAAAATTGAATCCATATTTTTCCCTTTTTTGTATTTTTGTTATTGTATATTTGGTTAATTTTGGTTATATTCGGTTAGTTTTGGTTATATTTGGTTTATTTGGTTAATGTTAATATAATTTATGTTAGTTATGGTTATTTATTTAAATAACCAAACCGAAACCGAACCGAAAGAAACCGAACCGAACCGAACCGAAATTTCAAAAATATCCAAATGGTTACTATATTACTATATCCAAAATAACCGAAACCGAATACAACCGAACCGAAACCGAATGGTTAACCGAATGCCGAGGCCTACTCAAACCCTAAAAACATAATTCTATTTTTTTTTCTCTGCCGATCTCAATCGAACTTGTGATGGAGATATTCTCGTGGTTGCCGGCGAAATCCATAGCTAGATGTCGTTGCGTGTCGAAGCTCTGGAACGCCGTACTCCGCCGCCCAGATTTCACGGAGTTGTACTTGAGCAGATCTTTTTCCCGCCCGAAGCTCTTGTTCGTCTTGCGCAACATGGATGGGTTCGTCTTCTTCACCTCACATCAGCCTCAAAATCCTGTTGATAACTCGTCCGTTGCTGTAGCCTCCAATCGTCTTAGCCATTTCCCTTGTCTCAATGGAATCGTTGGTCCAAGTAACGGCTTCGTCCTTCTTAGAGGTGTCACGGGAATGAAAAAGCAAGGGTTGGTGTCGTTGCAATTTAACCCCAGCACCGGACAAGTGTTACCTTTACCGGCAGTGAAGGCCAGGAGGAGGAGGATTGGGATGATTATTTGTATGGGGTATGATTCAGTTAAGAAACAGTTCAAGGTATTGTCCGTTACCTTGTCTGATGAAGGACGTGGAGATTTTCAGAAATTTGAGTATCAAGTTCTGACACTAGGAATTGGAAAACCATCTTGGAGAATGGTCGAATGTTGCAGACCGCATTTACCCCGAACCGAAGGGATATGCATCAATGGTGTTTACTACTATACAACTCGTGTCAACATGTTTTCTAGAAAGGATGTACTAGTTTGTTTTGATTTTAGTTCTGAGAAGTTCAGCTTTTTGAACCTTAGTGGGCAGATGCAATATGCAGAAGCTCTGATCAGTTACAATGGCAAACTAGGTTCGCTTGCGTCTGACTTTTGTGACGGAGGAGATACAAGTTTTGAGTTATGGGTTCTGGAAGACTTGGAGAAAAAGGAATGGTCGCATCATGTTTATGTATTTCCTCCTGTTTGGCAGAATGTAGTTGAGAAGACCATCTTACACTTTTCTGGAGTGGTTGGTACAAATGAATTTGTGTTTGTGCCGATAACACTGTCTGATCCTTTCTATGTTTTCTACTACAATGTCGAGAAGAACACTGTCGTACGAGTTGGAGTCCGCGGAATGGAAGCGTTTGAAGGTTATAGAGTTGACGCCTTTGCAAATCATGTAGAGAATGTGGAGCTTATTCGAGCATTTTAGGAATCTGTAACTTGAGATTGTGTAACATGGCTAGTTTGGCTCTTTTAAGCTCTCATCACAAGGATTAATGACCATGTGTAGTAGTTATCATTTTGTTTGCTTATTGGACTTTAGTACGTTTTGTTTCCTGTGATAAAGGGATATGCATCTGATAGGTTCTCTAAGGCATGTAATATGAGAAAGAAAAGCGCGAACAAGCATGAGTAATGTGCTGGCACGTGAAGAACTGATGTGGGAATGGAAGAGTTTTAACATAACAGTTTTTTAGGATTTTGTAACTTAAAAGAGATTTTGTAACGTTAGCTAGAATTAAGGCTCTTCAGTTGTCATCATGAGGATCATGGGATCTTATTTCAGTCCGTGTCTTGTAGTTTATCTCCTTTTGGCTTCTTGGATGACTGATTATATTCTGTTTTTTTTTTTGGGATTCTTTTATGGATATATATGTTTTAACACTAAAGTCAACAGAATATGTTCAGTACACTCCTAGCCTAAAAAGATTATGGGTGAAAAATATATACTGAGAAGGCGAAGTGCTTGGTTAAGAAGAAAATGTTTGGCAAGACAGACACTCATATCATCAGTAGGAAACTAAAAATACGGTCACAAATACAGAGGAAAAATAAAAACAGTGCTTTACATCACATCTTCGTATATACACAAAGTAAAGTTTGGGCATATAGAATGTCAATTAAATGTTTTAATTGATCCTCTCTTTTGTTCTTTGACATCAAAAGGTATAGATAGGGGTGGTTAACCGAATCAAACCAACCAAAACAACCGAATTCAAACCAACCCAAACCAAACCTAAATATACACTCAAATCATTCGGTTAGGTCTTAACGATTCGAGTGTTTATGTTAATTAATACTCACTCTGTTTCAAAATATATGATGTTTTAACTAAAACACGCAGATTAATAAGTCTTTATTTTTAACAAGTTCAACCAATCAGAAACAATACTGCATAATATAAAATACTAAACTAATCTAAAAGTTGCATAGAAAATTGAAAACATCCTATATCATGAAACAAAAATTTTTTCTAAAAACATCTTATATTTTGAAACGGAGGGAGTATTATTAGATTTGGAAATATGTAATCTCACGAGTACTACCCACGATTGCATTTGCTCCCTCTCACACACGTTTGATTTCTTTCTTGTTTTTTACATTTTTAATAAATAAATTAATGTAGAATTGGGTTTAATTGTTTCTAACCCTATGTTATTAAGTGTAAAACTCTACAGACCTCAAAGCAAATTTATATATAGCTCCTCAGTCCTCACTTTCTCTCTTTTCTGCTCTCACGAAAGATTGTTATGTTACTGTTGTTGCTGGTTTTTTTCAATTTTCTTTTCAACTAAACTTCTACTTATTAGGTATTTGATTATAATATGGTTGGTTTTTTTTAGGTTTTCCTTTTCATGGTTTATTTGAATTATTCAACTTATAACTTGTTGATTATTTTAGGATATTAAAGGACAATGAGTTTGTTTGTTACATTAATTGATTTTTCTTGAACCAAACTAAAACCGATCCGAACCAAACCGAACTGAACATAAACCGACCCAAACACAAACCAAACGAAACTAACTTTAGTTGAGTTTGGTTAGAGATTTATGAAAACCGAATAAACCGAACCGAACCGAACCGAACCCAACCCAAACCCGAAGTTTAACCAAAATGTCCACCCCATACAATAAGAAAAATACTTAGGTTCACCCCTATTCACCCCCTCTCCTCTCAACCAATCAGAATGTTCTGTCTAATATTTTATTTAAAAATAAATCAAAATTAAATTAAAAAGCAAAAAAAATTAAGGAAACAAATTTTGTATACTTTTACAATTAAACAAGGTTATATATCGGTTTGGGTTTATAAATGAGAATTAGGGTTTAGATTTTACAATTAAAACGAAATTATATGTCGGTTTGGATTTAGAAATGAGGTGGTTAGGGTTTAGATTTTACAATTAGAATAAAATTATATGTCGATTTAGGTTTACAATTGAGATGGTTAGGGTTTAGATTTTACAATTAGAATAAAATTATATGTCGGTTTGGGTTTACAAATAAGATGGTTAAAGTTAGATTTTATAATTAGAACGAAATTATAGGTCGGTTTGGGTTTACAAATGAGATGATTAAGATTTAGATTTTACAATTAGAATGAAATAATATATCGGTTTGGATTTATAAAAGAGCGGTTTAAATTTTTAATTTTAAAATAATATATACATGTTTTATTTCCTTATTTTATAAGAGGGTGAATGAATATGTTAGACCGTTTGGGCTAGATGGGCTTTCTCTTAACCAAAGATTTTTAGATAAACCCTAAAATTTATTATACTGCGTGTTTAGGGCAAAGTGAGACTACATTATTTTTTTGTTGTTGTTTTTGTACATTGAAGAATCTGAGGCGGGTCTAGGGTTCTTCTTACCGCAGTGTCTCTCCACCATGATGAAATCACGGCGTCAGAACATTTCTCGGCGCAATACGCGATCGATGACCTTTGTAAATGGAAGAGGAAACTCGTTGCCGATCTCAATCGAACTCGTGATGGAGATATTCTCGTGGTTGCCGGCGAAATCTATAGCGAGATGTCGTTGCGTGTCGAAGCTCTGGAACGCCGTACTACGCCGCCCAGATTTCACGGAGCTGTACTTGACCAGATCTTATTCTGACCGCCCGCAGCTCTTGTTCGCCTTCCGCAACAAGGAGGCTGGGTTCGTCTTCTTCTCCTTACAGCATCCTCAAAACCCCGTAGATAACTCGTCCTTTGCTGTAGCCGCCAGTCGTTTTACCCATTCCCTCAAATTATATGATATCGTTGGTATTAGTAACGGCTTCGTCCTTCTTAGAGGTATCAAGAGAAATGCTCATCCTTCAGGAGTGGTGTCGTTGCTATTTAACCCCAGCACCGGACAATCGTTACTTCTACCGGAAGTGAAGCCGGTAGTGAAGCCCAATTGCAATATGATTGGGCTGACTAAGTTTATGGGGTATGATCCAGTTAAGAAACAGTTCAAGGTATTGTCCGCTAACATGTCAGGTGTATGCGGAGATTATGATAGATATGACGAGTTTCAAGTTCTGACACTAGGAATTGGGAAACCATCATTGAGAATGGTCGAATGTTGCTTACCCCATTTTCCCAAATCTGGAGGGATATGCATCAACGGTGTTTTCTACTATCTAGGTGCGGCCGACAGGTCCTATGATCAATCAATAATGGTAGTTTGTATTGATTTTACTTCTGAGAAGTTCAGCTTTCTGAACTTCAGTGGACCGATGCAAGGTGCAACTACTCTGATAAATTACAATGGGAAACTAGGTTCCCTTATGTCTAAATATTTTGATAGGAGAGATACAAGTTTTGAGCTGTGGGTTCTCGAAGACTTGGAAAAAAAGGAATGGTCAAAGCATGTTTATGTATTATATCCTCCTGTTTGGCAGCATGTAGTTGAGGGGGCCGAATTACGCTTTTTTGGAGTGGTTGGTACAAATGAATTTGTGTTTGTGCCGAAATTTGTGTATACTCCTTTCTATGTTATCTACTACAATGTCGAGAAGAAGACTATCGTAAGAGTTGTAGTTAGAGGAATGGAAGAGTTTAATTGTTATAGTGTTGACGACTTGTCAAATCATGTGGAGAATGTGGAGCTTATTCGAGCATTTTAGGAATTTATAACTTGAAGATTGTGCAACATAGCTCTTTAAAAGTTCTCATCATAAAGACCATGGGAATCTTACTTGACTCGTTATATCTCCGCATCTCATGGGTAAGTTATCATTTTGTTTCCTTGTTGGAATGTATTTTCTGTTTCCGGTGAATCTGTGATGTTGTGAAACTTATGTGGATGCTTAATGAATCTTATTATCTTATTTATCACTTTACAAAATTGTTTCATACACTCGATCTAGAGCAAAAGATTGTTCTAACTTCTAATAAGCTAATCTTTGCTTTTTAAAACTCATCTCTACCTATCACACTCTGATTTGACCTTTAACTAGTATCATACCTTTTGTAACCACATCTTATTACATTCAGATTATTTTCATTATACAAAACAAGTCGCAACCAAAAAAGTTAGATCAGCTTTAACGAACCTCCGATATTTAGGCCTAAATTTTGTGCTAAATAGGGGTTTCCCTTAAACAAAAAAAAAAGCATGAACAAATCATTTTTTCGAAATGGAGATTGCAAACTCGGTATCTCCACCATGAAATCACGGCGGTGGCACGTCTCGGAGGATGGTCTAACCATTTCCCGAGGACGCAATACACGATCGAATATATCATACTTAGACTTCCAGATTTCACGGAGTTGTTCTTTACCAAATCATCAGCTCACCCGCAGCTGTTGTTTGCTTGCGAAACAAACCAAAGGTTGGTCTTCTTCTCCTCACACCATTCTCCTGATCAAAGTCCTGATGAGATATCTTGTGCAGCCAATCAGCTTGCACATTTCCCCAACGCCTGTGGATATGCATCAATGGTGTTTACTACTATATAGCTCGTGTCAACATGTTATCTCAAAAATTACACAAAATTATGTTCTGTGAAAGTTGATGTCCACAAGACAAGATCGTGTATTCCCATATATTGCCTTTTTCTCTGCAATATTCACTCCAAAAAATTATCTTGCAAAGTTACCGTTCTCTCCTTTGCACCATCTAAAAACCAGTGCATCAAATCATATTTAATTGTATTAATTGTATATATGCATTAAGTCGTATGAGATTAATGATTTGTGTATGTTAACATATTCATACTCAATCTTCTTCTTGTTGCTCATAAACCTTGAACACTAAATTAAAAAACACAATCCTTAATCTTTAAAACTAATTATACTAAACATGAAACTCAATTATACTAGGGGAGAGTATTGTCCCCCTAATTTTAAACTTTAAACTCAAAAGAGTTTAACCATACACTATATCCTAATCCTAAACCATAAACTCTAAATCTTAAATCCTAAATTTAATTTGACATAAATTAACAAAACTTACCTAAACCTAAATATTTTTTTTAGTAGAAATCATATTATAACTTGAACAAACGAACTTCATTTATTATTTGTTTAAATCAAAACTTTTTTGTTTCAATTTTTTCAAAACATTTTAATGAACATCCAAGCATATCCTCAAAGTTGTGACCACATCAATATATATAATCAAAATGTCAATTTTTTTTTTTGACGATCAAACCCCATATATTAAGTTATCGGAGATGACTCTCTTCGAGAGAGAGCCAATTAGGTACCAACGAGCTTACATGGAAAAAACAGAAACCTCGAGCTCTTGCACATTTCGCAAGTTTATCGGCACGGATATTATCCTCTCGGGGAATATATTTAATACTAAAACTAGCAAATCTATCTCTGAAATGAATAAAGTCCTTCAATTCTGATGAAAAGGTCGGCCAATCCTCGATATTAGACGTCATCCTTAGGAGGTCTGAACAATCCGTAACAAAAAGAGCTTTATCCAAGTCCAACGCTAATAAGCACTCCATAGCCCAAATAAGGGTATCTAACTCTGCATGCAATGGGGATAAGCTTCTGCGCGATCATTTTAGTCCCATGTGCAGGATTCTATCACCGATAGATGCAATCCAGCCATGCCCACTCCTATCCACCTCTGTATGCCAAGATCCATCTATAAAACATACAAGAGATTCTTGAGGAATTGGGATCATAGGTATTCTTGCTTCTACTACCGCTGGTGCTAAGTCTCTGTTATTTTCTCTTCTCCAAACTTCTTCTTCTTGGATAGCTTTCTCCAGTGTATCTTGCGGATATTCAGAGATATTTTCAAACACTTTCTTATTTCTTCCCTTCCAAATGTACCACATCATCCACGGGAACGTTATCAAGTTTTAATCAGTTGCACCATAGTTTTTACCACGCCCATATAGAAAATCGAGGTTGCTATATAGGGAAGATGAAGGGAACACCATAGGATGGGAGGGGATTTTCGATAAAGCTCATACTTGACGGGCTGGGGGGGCATTCAAATAGCATATGGTTTATAGTTTCCTCCTCCGCTCCACATCTAGGACAAACTTTATCTCTACCAATATGGCGATAATGCAGGCGTTGACATGTTGCCAAGCACCCAGTCACACATTGCCACACGAAATGCTTAAGCTTCCGTGATGTTTTTAACTTCCATGCTTGCGCCTTAAGTGTTGTAACACCTAGGTCCCTGAGAAGGGAGGTCACCAGCAGGGCGAGAGATAGCTCTCGCGGCTTCATATCCAGATTTAACGGTATAATTTCCAGACTTTGTCAGAGTCCAAGAATAACCGTCCCTCGAGGCATTCAAGCTCGATTTAATCCCCAAAATAAGGGTAATTTCTTTCGGGGGGAAGAGTTCCCGAAGACGTTCAATTTTCCACTTTTTTGTGTTAAAATCTATCAAGGTGTTAACACAAATCAAGGGATTTCTCTCATTATTTAAACTTTGGGGTGGCCGTGCTGGCGTATCTGGGATCCATGGTTCAATCCAGATACACGTATTAAAACCCGAGTTTATGGTCTTACGAATTCCGTACGAAAGAAATTAAAATGTCCATAAAAATGACCATGTTCATAACATAATGTTAATAACATAATGGACAATGAATTAGCACAAATCAAATTGAAACCCACAAAATTTGAAAGTTTCGACCTTAACTTTGGACAACATTTTTAACAAAATCATATCGTTATTTTTTTGTGGACATCAACTTTTGTATTTTTCCATTTGCTTGTTTCTGGTGTTATCAAAGAAGAATCTATTTGCAGATCATCAATACCATGGTAATTTTCTACTACAATTCCGAGAGGAACACAGTCATAAGAGTTGAATTCCAAGGAATGGATGTGTTTAACCATCTTAGAGTCCACACCTTTCTCAACCATGTGGAGGACGTAAAGCTTATGCAACTGTAATGGAGATCATGTGCTCTTATGACCATCTCTCCCATGTCCTTTTTTTTTAATTTATGTAATAAGATACTTATATGTTAGTCATCCGGCCATAGGTTAAGACCATCTCTCGCATGTCCCTTTTTTGTCTTATTCATGTAAGATATATGTTTTGCTAACATGAATAAGAGCAGAGTAGTTACTTTTCTTTTCTGTGTTTCTTACTAGCATCTTTATCTCCTTGATATGCGTTTAAAAAGCTATCTCGTGTGGCACATTCAGCAAGGGGGTGGATGATAGATAGTCTTGATATGCGTTTAAAAAGCTTTCTCGTGTGGCACATTCAGCAAGGGGGTGGATGATAGATAGTCTTGTTATTTGCAGAATCTTTTAATAAATACTAATCCAAAACAGAGATTTCTTAAATTTGATATTCTGATGGTAGATCAAGGTGGAAGAGTTAAGAACAAGAATATTGCTTTTTCAGTTAAAGGTTGCTGCTTGACCTTGGCAAAAGGATGGTTGTGAAACCCTTGTTGCAAAGCTAGTTTTGTACCATTTCAATTGAATCAAGTAGAACCTGCGTTTTATGATCCCAGAGAACAGAGTCTTAACAAATAGAATGGTTTTGGCTGGTTTTGTGTAGTGTATCTTTCTACTGGTTTCGTGTAGTGTATCTCCTTTTGGCTGGCTTATTTGGATAAATATTTTGTATTTTTCTCTCAGTTTCTATGGATATGTTTTATATACTTATAGAATTGTTCAGTACTCTCGGGAGCAATTTGAGTTGTCCTAATTTAAGCCTAGTTTTAGCTTTTTAAACATGAACTAGATGTTTAACTAGATGTTCACCCGCTGTATACCGCGGGACTATATTTAAAAAAAAATAAGAAAAGTAAATTGTAATTTGTACAATAGATTAACTATGTAAGTTATTAATATTTTAAAATGTACTATCATTATATAGTCCATAAATTTATAGATAATTGTGTTTTATGTTTACTTTATTATAATATAGGAACGATATCAAACCGTTGATTTTAAATGTATATAGTTGTTGACCAAAAAAAAAATGTATATTGTCCAGAAATCTAATGTTTTGTTATTCTTTAGTTTAGAATATAAAGTTATTGAAGCCTCAATTTGCCGAATGCAACCCTTAGGAAGAGAGAAGGTAGTGATCCAGAAGTAATTAACTGAATATAATAAATATAGAAATTATCTTAAATTCGTTGATAAAAAATTTTGGAAACTTGTAATAAGATATGAGAAAATATCTTAAAACAAAAAAATGACATCGGTTTTAAATATCCTTTTCTATTTGGAGATTAAAAATTACTATTCTTTCAAATTTTTATGAGACATTAATTTACATAAGAAATAACTGAGAATAATTTACATAAAAAAATAATTTTATATAGATTAATTTGATGCTCTATAAATCTTATTACAAAGTAAAAATTTATATTTTCTATATAAAATCACGAAAAAATATTAACATCTATATATATATATTTGGAGACATTTATAAAATAAATCATGAAGTTAGCACTTAATTACAGGCATGCCATTGGCATTAAATAATTAATTTAATAAACAAATTAACTCTATTATATTTAATTTTTTTTAATAGAAACTAAGTGTTTTAAAAGGTAACAAACATAATTGTAAATGTATACAGATTTTTTTCCTTATTTTATAAGGAGGTGAGTGAAGAGGTATTGTTCTTTAAAAATTTGAAAAACTGATTTGATAAAAAGTGACTTTTAGCTTCACATACTATATTTTACTTTCACGGGTTTCGTGTGATGAGTTTTTGCGGACTAAAAATCTTTAAACATGTTGTGTGATCCGCCTAGCATGGCGGGATTGGATTATAGAACTAACACTAAAACTATTAGTTTATTTCATATACTATATATAGATTTGTAGTCATAGTTTGGAAAATTAACTTATAAATTATTTAGTATATGAACTACAAAATATTACACATACTACAACACATTCTTAATATTCCAAAAAAAAAAATGCGTTCACATAAAAATATACACTAACATACCATATAGGCCTATCCCTCTGTTTAATTATAGAAAACAAAACTAAGTATTTTAAAATTATATATCCTATCTAATAACAAATTTAACGTAATTAGGTTATAAATTGTATAAAACGTAAGAAGAAGAAAAAATATTCTAAACAAAATTATAAATTAATTATATAAAATTTAATTAATTGGGAATTTAAAAACTAAATAAATTAAAAATTATTATTTAAATTCGTTAATTTATAATTAGTTCTGCGGTTAACCGCGGATGAAAACCTAATTATATACAAATTAAAGACTTATATCTTTATGTTGCTCTCAACTTCCACTAATTAATTTTATACACATTGTAAATCGAAAATTGAAAATTGAAGTCTCAAAAGATTATTAAAAAAAACACTCTCTTTCCACTGAGTAATAACTTTTTATTAATAGTAAAAAACACTCAATAATACCTTATGCTCCAAAGATTTCTTTCCCTTTAGACAAAATAGTAGGCAATAGTCTCTCCACTTATGTATATGTGATCTTGGCAATATAGGTTATTCATTTGTAATGTATCTAAAACCCAATTTAACATTGAAGTATATTAAAAAAATACTTTGTTATGTATCAATCTTTTAATTGCTATGAATGGTCGCTTACAATTGAACTGTCAAAAAAAAAATAGCAAGTACATATTATAATAAATAAACGCTTCATAACATCAAGAACTATTCAATTACAAATTTCGAAATTCAAAAATATATGAAATAAATAGAAAATAAAAATTAAATACAATAAGAAACAATTTAGGTAAAAACTCACTTGGTGCTATTTGATTAATTATGCTTTCTTTCATCACACAAATAGCATACATGGTAAGTTAAAAAACACATTTAAAAAAAAACAAAGATGGACGAAAGTGAGGGATAACCTGGTATCAATCATCTCTTATAATTAAACTTCCAATCAAAAGAACAGCACATATTTTAGTGACGCAGACTACACAAAACAAAAACATCTCGAAATAATATCAATCATTTGATTAGAAAACCAATATTTAATAATTGTTGTTTCTAAAAATGGTGGAGTTAGAGATTTCAATGAGAATATTAATATCTTCAAAATCTCTTAATTTTAGGAAATTTGGGTGGTTGAAATCTTGTTTTTAATTTTTATTTATTATTACAAATTAAAAATAATTGATGTCAATGGTATGACTGTAAATAAGTGTCAACTTCAGTATTGATTCTATAAATGTCTCTAAAAATGTATATATATATATATATATATATATATAGATTCGGTGATCGTCTAACTTGATTTCTGACTGTAGCCTCTAAATTTAAGTGGCTTTTTTACAAATTGTATAAACTTTGTGTACATACAAACTGGAAAGGCCAAGTAATCATACACGTCAACCACTGGGCCACAACTGGCTGGCCCATTAGCCAAATTCCTACATTCGTAGGAGCCGGGACTCGATCCCGGGTGTGATAATACCTTCTACAAATTGACTTACCTCTTGTCACTGCACTAAGGTCACTTCACCTTTTTAAACCAAAATCTTGATCAAACTACCTTTTTAAACCAAAATCTTGATCTTTTTATAATTCACTGGATTAAGCCCACATATTAACGTTGATATAAGGAAAACATGTGAAATTTTAAGTTATATTCTAAATATTAATTTTATTTCTTTTAATTTTAAAAAAACCGGATTTACAGTTCATACACTCCATCTTGCAATATAATTTCTCTATACATTACATCATAATAAAATTAGATTTTAATTCTATGCATTCAATCCCAATGAGTAACTTTCATAATTTTGATATAAAAAAAAATATGTGCATTGTATCAAATTTATATCTTACTTAATACTAAAAATCAATAAAACATAATTCTCAAAGAAAAACTGAAACTAATATTATCTCATATTTGAAAAAGTAACAATATCTTAAATATATATTTTTCATATTTTGTAATCTCATATGTAATAATTTTACTACTTGTCCAACTAATCTTATTATATAAATCTTGGTTTTCAAAGTTAGTAACTCATGTGATCGTGACACATGTCAATTTTAAAGATTAGAGATTTTATCATGTGTTATATAAAAACTTTGTTTTAACTAATTTTAAAATTAAAAAGATAATTTCGTTATATTATTAAACTTTTTTTTTTGTAAAAAATAATTTCGTATAAAGTTGTCTTAATTTTATGAGGATATTAAATATTGTAAAGTAAAGTTATATATGTGACAATTTTATAAACTATATGATATTTTCTCTCTTTTCTTTTGTCAAAATTTAACTATGAGACGAAACTTTTTTTTGAAAATTGATATGTGTACATAATTTAGAGCATATGTTTGCATATTATGCATATATTCTTTTTTTTTCTTGGGATTGATAAACTTAACTTTAAATTCATCTTTTATTTCTAATTTTCAGGCATAAAATTTTTGAGGAAAAATAATAACCGATTATGAAATTTTGATTAATTTATGATAATATTAGTATAATTTTATCGGTTATTATTTTTTGAAACGACCCGACCCGTTTTTTTTTAATTAATAAATAATAAATATAAATGTAATATAAACTACAACTAGTGGTCCCATACCCACTAGCCACCTATCCACAACCATAGACAACAGCGGAAATAACAATATCAATAAATATCCAATAATAATATAACCAATAAACAAAAATCAGGAAACATGAAACCGGCAACCTAACACATATTGAGATTCCACGATCGCCTTGATTCCACGATCACACTTTGCCTTTACCTGCACCACAAACACATATTGAGATGCATGAGTATTTGATAAACATCAGTGAGACAATCCTCCCATCTACTGGGCTATACACACAAGCAATAGTGATTCCAATGTTCCAAACAAACAACAAACAAAACATACAAACCAGGAAAACAAACATGTCTCGCTGGAAGGGAGGTGTCGACCGACAACAGCCAAGTGTCGACCGACACTGGCCTTGGTGTCGACCGACACTACCCCACAGTGTCGATCGATGCCTATTTTGCTGGTGTCGATCGACACTCCACCTGCAACTGCGTTCCGCTGCGAAGTCGAGAGTCGAATCTCGCTCCCAAACTCCACCAACTCGTCCAATACTCAAAACCCAAGCCGGAAACATCCTTAGAAACCTGTAGCAACCAATTCCCAGCAAGAAAACACACAAAACAACAACACACAAGCAAGAACAAGGAAATCAAAGGCTTAGATTAGCAATGGTCATTCACTCACCTCTTTGCATGGACCAACAGCAACGAATCCTACACTCCCATCAACCTTCTAACATGTTCCTGGCCCTGGATCTTCACTCCCACAGCAAGATCTCACCAAAAACACCTTGAAATCTCACAAACTCTCCCAAGAACCTTTAAGAACTGTTTTCTCCTCTTCCTCTCACTCTCAAGCGGCGTAAAACAACAAAAACACGACCCTAGGTCGTTTTCCCCCTTTTAAACCTCGGTTCAATGGTTTTCCTTAAACCAAACCGGACCAAAACGATCAAAAATTTGATCTGGTCGAACCAGAAATTAGTGGTGTCGACCGACACCCCCCTTGGTGTCGATCGACACCCTCCCCCAAAACGTACAGTTTTGGTTCGCGGGCGTTACAATTCTCCCCCACCAATATAGATTCGTCCTCGAATCTCAAACAACCATCAGCCAAGGGCTCCCTTGAAACCGTCTCCACGGTCCTCACTCCTCCGACCGGTCTACGAAAGGTCACCTCTAGGCGGTAGACTCACGCTCCAGGCATTATTTGCTCTCGACTTTTGGACTTTCCTTTACTCATAGGCCTAAACCTTGAGTTTTTATTGGCTCCTCGTCAGACCTAAGTCTGCATGCCATAATGTTGGTTCCTCATCGGGCCAAGGCCCGCATGCCATAATATATATAAGGAAAAATCCAATACTCGTCTCTCTGGTTGCCACCCTACAATGCGCCCCGGATCGTCATCCAAAGTCGATATACCAATCATACTCCCAAGCCACAAAGTCTTAGAATATGACAGTACTAGGAAAACCTACGTCCCCCAAGACAAAATAGAAATAATCATCAATAAAAGATAATTTTGCCAAATACTATAGATTTCTGCTAATCATAAAGTGTAGGATTCTTTGGCAATAAGGTCTTGTTGAATGGAAGGTGTGGTTGAAAAAGGCGGTTTTACGACGGTACGATGAGATGAACAACAACATATTTTATCTACCATTCATCATTCTTTTTTTTCTTGAAAAAAAGTTTCCATTCTTCGCTTTTGATCTAAGTGAAGTGCGTGTTCTTTGGTGAAAGCTTGTTTGGTCGTTTACAACTAAAGCTGTAACAACAAATATGATTTTACAATAAAATAATTTAGGGTTTAAGAGCATATTTTTAAAAGCAAATATTATAATATTTTTATTGATGAGTATGTTATAGAAATCTTTGGAGCATACTCCCAAGCCACAAAGTCTCAGACTATGGCAGTAATAATATTTTTATTGATGAGTATTTGGCAAAAGTTTTGGTAAGGGTATAATTTAGGTTTAAATTATTGTAATAATTGTTATAATATATTAATATTATAAAAATATAAAAAAGTGTACGAAGGTAAATACAAATATAATTTTGGTGGGTATAATTTAGCTTTAATTATTGTAATAATTTTTATAATATATAAAAAATATATATAAGTGTACGAAGGTAAATACAAATATGATTTTTTTTCTAACTAAAATTATTTATATATTTATTTCAAAAAATAAAATTTCATTTTATATTTTTTAAAAATTGTTTTAGGATTTAGGATTTATTTTCTTCAACAATTTTAATACTTCTTCTGCCCTCTGGAATAATACAACTTGAACATTCTATTCTATTGTATTTCAAACTTTTTACTTTTTTTTTTTTTAATACTCAGACGAGTCTAGGGTTTCCTCTCCACCAATGAAATCGCGGCAGCTAAGCGTCTCAGACGATCGTCTAACCATTTCTCGACGCAACACTCGATCGATAACCTTAGTAAATGGAAGAGGAAACTCATTGCCAATCCCAATTGACCTTGTTATGGAGATATACTCGTGGTTGCCGGCGAAATCTATAGCTAGATGTCGTTGCGTGTCGAAGCTCTGGAACGCCGTACTACGCCGCCCAGATTTCACGGAGTTGTACTTGACGAGATCTTCTGCCCGCCCGCAGCTCTTGTTCACTTTAGAAAACGAGGACGAGTTCGTCTTCTTTTCCTCACCTCATCCTCAAAATCCTGTTGAGGGGAACTCGTCGTTGTTTGCTGTAGCCGCCAATCGTTTTACCGATTCCCTCAGATTATGTGAAATCATTGATATTAGTAACGGCTTCGTCTTTCTAAGAGGTAACATGATCTTAGAGGGAAGGAAAAGCGAGTATCGGTGTCGTTGCTATTTAACCCCAGCACCGGTCAATCGTTACCTTTACCGCAGTTGAAGACGAAGAGCAACATGATTACTTCTATGTTGTATGATCCGGTTATGAAACAGTTAAAGGTATTGTTTGATGAAGGATGTGGACATTATGATAAGTATCAAATTCTGACACTCGAAATTGGAAAACCATTGTGGAGAATGGTCGAATGTTGTATACCTCATTTACCCGAAACTCGAGGGATATGCATCAATGGTGTTTTCTACTATCTAGGTACGGCCGACAGGTCTTCTGATGAATCTATGCTAGTTTGTTTTGATTATAGTTCTGAGAAGTTCAGCTTTCTTAACCTCAGTGGACCGATGGAAGATGCAACAACTCTTATGAATTACAACGGCAAATTAGGTTTGCTTATGTTTGACTTTTTTAACGGGAAAAGTAGTGGTTTTGAATTTTGGGTTTTGGAAGACTTCGACAAAAAGGAATGGTCCGATCACGTTTATGTCTTTCCTCCTGTTTGGCAAAATGTAGTTGAGAAGACCACCTTATGCTTTTCTGGAGTGGTTGGTACAACTGAATTTGTGTTTGTGCCGAATACACTGTCTGATCCTTTCTATGTTTTCTACTACAATATCGAGAAGAACACTGTCGTTAGAGTGGGAGTCCGAGGAATGGAAGCGTTTGAAGGTTATACTGTTGAAGCCTTTTCAAATCATGTGGAGAATGTTGAGCTTATTCGAGCATTTTAGGAATTTGTAACTTGAAAAGGTTATGTAACAAAGCTAGTTTTTCTCTTTTTAAGTTCTCATCATAAGGATTAATGACCATGTGTAGTAGTTATCATTTTGTTTGCTTATTGAACATAAGTACGTTTTGTTTCCTGTGATAAATGGATATGCATCTGATAGGTTCTCTATGGCATGTAATATGAGAAAGAAAAGCGTGAAGAAGCATGAGTAATGTGCTGGCACGTGAAGAACTGAAGTGGGAAATTATAGTCACGTCTGAAGAAGCTTGAAGAGTGACGACTTGGTAACAGAATCTTAAGATAGTGTATAGCTTATAAATATAGAGAGAATAGTTGGTTAGAGGTATCTGGAGAGATCATTGTGAAATGTAGGGTTCAGAGCTTGTGCTCTGTTCATGGTGGATAAGTAATAGAGATTAGGTCTCTGTTTTGTTTTATCGAGCTTTTTTATTAGGTCTGGAACATATTAGTTTGATTTGACCTTAGGTCTGAGAAGTTTTAGTTTTCTTGAAATCAAGGGGATTCTCATTACGCTGATAAACTACAATGGTAAAATTAGGTTGACTTGTGTCATATGGATCAGGGTCTTCCTTTGTTAATTGAAGAAGTAAAAGTATTATGTTGTATGTTCTTGAATATTTCGAAAAGCAACAATGGTCCATTATACATATATGTATTGCCCACCTTTGTGGAAGAATGCAGTTGAAGAGGCCAAGTTTTACTTTGTTGGAGTTATATCTACGAGTACAATATTGAAAAAGGAACAATCGTAAGAATTGAAATCCAATGAATGGAAAGCGTTTCATCATAACAGTTTTTTTCCACCTTTGTAGAAGATGTGAAGCTTATGGAAGTGTCTTTTTAGGATTTTGTAACGTTAGCTAGAATTAAGGCTCTTCAGTTGTCATCATCAGGATCAATAAACGGGCCTGAACGTTTGGCTTTCTCTTAACGAAGATTTTTGACGAATGGAGAAAAACTTTATAGTGCAAAGTGAGACTAATAAATTTTTGTTGTTGTTTTTTTTGTACATTGAAGAATCTGAGGCGGGTCTAGGGTTCTTCTCACTGCAGTGTCTCTCCACCATGAAAATGAAATCACGGCGTCAGAACATTTCTCGGCGCGAGACGCGATAACCTTAGTAAATGGAAGAGTAAACTCGTTGCCGATCTCAATCGAACTCGTGATGGAGATATTCTCGTGGTTGCCGGTGAAGTCTATAGCTAGATGTCGTTGCGTGTCGAAGCTCTGGAACGCCGTACTACGCCGCCCAGATTTCACGGAGTTGTACCTGAGCAGATCTTCTTCCCGCCCGCAGCTCTTGTTCGTCTTACGCAACATGGATGGGGTCGTCTTCTTCTCCTCACATCAGCCTCAAAATCCTGTTGAGAACTCGTCGTTTGCTGTAGCCTCCCATCGTCTTAGCCATTTGCCTTGTCACAGTGGAATCGTTGGTCCAAGTAACGGCTTTGTCCTTCTTAGAGGTGTCAGGGGAAGGAAAAAGCAAGGATTAGTGTCGTTGCAATTTAACCCCAGCACCGGACAATTGCTACCTTTACCGCAAGTGAAGACCAGGAGCAGGATGTTTGGGACGTTTAGTTGTATGGGGTATGATTCAGTTAAGAAACAGTTCAAGGCATTGTCCGTTATCTTTTCTGATGCGAAATTTGAATATTCGTATCTGACATTAGGAATTGGAAAACCATCGTGGAGACTGGTCGAATGTTGCATACCCCATTTACCTCGAACTGAAGGGATATGCATCAATGGTGTTTTCTACTATGTTGGTACTAGGCTCAAGAACAGCTCTATGATAGTTTGTTTTGATTTTAGTTCTGAGAAGTTCAGCTTTCTTAACCTTAGTGGACCGATGGAAAATGCAACATCTCTGATTAATTACAATGGCAAACTAGGTTCGGTTGCGTCTGACTCTTTTAATGGAGGAGATACAGGTTTTGAGTTATGGGTTCTGGAAGACTTGGAGAAAAAGGAATGGTCCAATCACGTTTATGTATTTCCTCCTGTTTGGCAGAATGTAGTTGAGAAGACCATCTTACACTTTTCTGGAGTGGTTGGTACAAATGAATTTGTGTTTGTCCCGATAACACTGTCTGATCCTTTCTATGTTTTCTACTAC
Organism: Camelina sativa; assembly: GCF_030686135.1. NCBI lineage: Eukaryota > Viridiplantae > Streptophyta > Magnoliopsida > Brassicales > Brassicaceae > Camelina > Camelina sativa. Next base: position 3,995,096 of record NC_141886.1, on the reverse strand, counting down.
AATGTCGAGAAGAACACTGTCGTTAGAGTTGGAGTTCGAGGAATGGAAGCGTTTGGTGGTTATAGAGTTAAGGCCTTTTCAAATCATGTGGAGAATGTGGAGCGTATTCGAGCATTTTAGGAATTTTTAACTTGAAGATTGTGTATCAAAGCTACAAGTTTGGCTTTTAAGTTCTTCTCATCATAAAATACCATGGAATCTTCTTACTTGAGTCGTTATATCTCCACATCTCTTGGGTAGTTATCATTTTGTTTCCATGTTGGATATGTATGTCCTGTTTCCTGTGAATCTGTGATGTTGTGAAACTTTTGTGGATACTGGATGAATCTTATTATCTTATTACATAATTGGTTCATACACTCTAGAGCAAAAGATTGTTATAACTTCTATTAAGCTAATTTTTGCTTTTCAAATCATGTAGAGAATGTGGAGCTTATTCGAGCATTTTAGGAATTTGTAACTTGAGGAGGTTATGTAACAAAGCTAGTTTTTCTCTTTTTAAGTTCTCATCATAAGGATTAATGACTATGTGTAGTAGTTATCATTTTGTTTGCTTATTGGACATAAGTATGTTTTGTTTCCTGTGATAAATGGATATGCATCTGATAGGTTCTCTTAGGCATATGTAACCTGAGAAAGAAAAGCGTGAAGAAGCATGAGTAATGTGCTGGCATGTGAAGAACTGAACTGGGAATGGAAGCGTTTTAACATAACAGTTTTTTTTCCACCTTTGTAGACCACATAGAAGATGTGAAGCTTATGGAAGTGTCTTCTTAGGATTTTGTAACTTCACAGAGATTTTGCAACGTTAGCTAGAATTAAGGCTCTTCAGTTTATCTCCTTTTCGCTTATTGCATGATTATATTCTGTTTTTTTTTTATATTCTTTTATGGATATATATCTATCTTAACATTTTTGGAGTATATTTTTGTGTCATCTCTCTTTTATTTTTGTATCCAAACAAGTACCAACTAAATTCTCTACAATCCTTGCAACTAAACACAATCATTTCCATATTTGATAATATTAATTTCAAATTTCATAAAATCTATCTACCTAATTTAAAGCAATATTTTAGATTAAAATATAATTCTCCTTAACACTTTTATTTAATCTTATATTTAATTTTTTGAATTACTATTTAATACATAAAATTTTAGATTTTTTCCAACATATGATATGATTTGAATTTTTATAAACGAATATATATTTTCAAAATTGTTTTAAGATTTTTGTAACCAAACAAGTATATTCGGATATAGATTATTTTATATTTTAGTTATTTTGATATATAATGAATATTTTCACTTAAAAGTTAAAATATCACGCGATGGAGTTATATTGTGTGAAGGATTTGAATCAACATGAATTTAAATTTAATTATCATTAATTTGGCGTTACACAGATAATTTATCATTTCTATATTTTCCTAACATTATTAATATTAGAATATTAGATATATTAAATTGAGTAGTTTACGATAACGTAATTTGGTGTTACATGGATAATTTATCATTTCTATATTTTGCTAATATTATCAATATTAGAATATTAGATATATTAAATTGAGTAATTTATAATAACATAGAAAACAAATTATTTTGCGGTAAACTGCAGGTTAAATACTATAATTAACAGTCAAATACAATTATGTAATCTTACACTAAACACAACTAACACATAAATATAACTTAAAATTTGATATATCTTAAGTTCTTAACATTTTTGAAGCATCCTAAATTTGTCTCATCCTCTTTTTTTTCAAAACAGGTCGGTTTAAATTCAAACAAACAAACCCAATTGCACTAATCGGATCATGCTTTAAATCATTAATTAATAAGATTATAAATAATCCTTAATTAATAACATCTTAAATAATCTTTAATTAATCGGAGTAGTTAATTATAGATATTCTGAAATAATCATATACGGAAATATATCTACAGAAAATCAGGCATTTTGATCAAATGAAATCTTTAATCGGAAATTTTATCCCTAAATTATCTCTACTTCAATGCTAATTTCTTCAAAAAAATTAACAGCTTTTAACATTATTTGAAAATAATATAAACAATAATATTCTCTTCAATCAATTCAACCCAAACAATTATTTGTTTGATTTCGATACTCTTTCACGACCATCGACTTGGTCAGGATTTTTTTCGATTTCGTTTCTCCCATCAATATGAACTCTAAATTGAAAACCCACAAAATCTTTCTTTTAGAACTTTAATCGTGTTGTCGACAAAATAAAAAAAACTTAATCAGTGTGATAAGAATTTAGAAGAAGCTCGAGTTGGTTTTTTTAGAGGGTCTGGTACTTTGGTCAGTTTACTTAGAGAATCAAGTTGGTTAGGGTCTGATCGGTTTAACTGTTTTAATTTTGTTTTGGTTTTGGTTCAATATATTTTAATTACAATATAGAGGCTCATTATCAAAATCTATTAATAATGGATGAAATGAGGTTTACTACATAATTTTAAATTATGTGTATGTCATTGTGCATTATTTCGATAGTTCGTATATGTTCTTTAAATAATTAATAGTATTGGTAATGAATAAAAAGAATAAAATCTATTTTAATATTTTTTGAAGTATATTTTTGTGTAATCCTAATTGTTGGGTCGGTCTTCATTCATTATTATCTTAGTCAAAATTGAAAACTTTCCTATTATTCGATAACAAATATTTGCTTTTAATGAAATCTATGAGTTAGTATCAAATATTTATTATAGTTAAAAATGGAGGAACTAATTTATTGATTCGAAATTATAATGACATATTTGAAATTATAATGAAATATTCGAATTAACTTCTTCATAATGCACAGGGTTATTGATATATAAAACTATAAAACAAACAAACAATATAAAAGAAATAGACATGTTGTGTACCATCGGGTAAATCCTAGTGTTTTAACTCTACACAGTCTACCGAATATGTTCTAAGCCTTAAAAGAGATTATGGGTGAAAAATATACCGAGAAAGCGAAGTGCTTGGTTAAGAAAAAAATGTTTGGCAAGACAGACACTCATATATATATATATATATATATATATATATATATATATATATATATATATATATTATCAGTAGGAAATTTAAAATTAGGTCACAAATACAGAGGAAAAAAAAAAAAAAAAGAGTGCTATACACTAAATATGTGACAATGTGAATGTCTTCTTCTCTGAATTCTTGATCCATGCATGTTTCCAGATTTTGTATTTTTTTTTTTCTATAATCCTAATCCAATAAACGGCCTGAACGTTTGGGCTAGATGGGCTTTCTCTAAACCAAAGATTTTTGACAACAGAGAGAAAGTGAGGAACCCTAAACTCTAGTATACTGTGTGTTTAGTGCAAAGTGAGACTAAAGTTTTTTGTTGTTTTTGTACATTGAAGGATCTGAGGCGGGTCTAGGGTTCTTCTTACTACAGTGTCTCCAGTCTGACAGTCTCCACCATGATGAAATCACGGCGTCAGAACATTTCTCGGCGCGAGACGCGATCGATGACCTTTGTAAATGGAAGAGGAAACTCGTTGCCGATCTCAATCGAACTCGTGATGGAGATATTCTCGAGGTTGCCGGCGAAGTCTATAGCCAGATGTCGGTGCGTGTCGAAGCTCTGGAACGCCGTACTACGCCGCCCAGATTTCACGGAGCTGTACTTGACCAGATCTTCTCCCCGCCCGCAGCTCTTGTTCATCTTCCGAGACAAAGAGTATGCGTTCGTCTTCTTCTCCACACAGCATCCTCAAAACCCTGTTAATAACTCGTCCTTTGCTGTAGCCGCCAGTCGTTTTACCCCTTCCCTCAGATTATATGATTTCGTTGGTGCTAGTAACGGCTTCGTCCTTCTCATAGGTGTCAAGACAACTGCTAATCATAAAGTGCTACTGTTGTCGTTGCTATTTAACCCCAGCACCGGACAATCGTTACTTTTACCGGAAGGCAAGCCGGAAGTGAAGCCCAAGTGCAATATGCTTGGGCTGAATATGGTTAAGTTTATGGGGTATGATCCAGTTAAGAAACAGTTCAAGGTATTGTTCATTACCATGTCAGGTGCAAATGGAGATTATGAGAGATATGACGCGTTTCAAGTTCTGACACTTGGAATTGGGAAACCATCATGGAGAATTGTCGAATGTTGCTTACCCCATGTTCCCAGACCTGGAGGGATATGCATCGATGGTGTCTTTTACTATATAGGTAATGTCGACAGGTCTTCCGTCCAATGTTTTGTAGTTTGTTTTGATTTTACTTCTGACAAGTTGAGCTTTCTTAACCTCATTGGACCGATGCAAGATGCAACTACTCTGATAAATTACAGTGGCAAACTAGGTTCTCTTATGTCTAAGTATTTTTATGGGAGAGATACAAGTTTTGACTTGTGGGTTCTCCAAGACTTGGAAAAAAAGGAATGGTCCAAGCATGTTTTTGTATTACATCCTCCTGTTTGGCAGCATGTAGTTAAGGGGTTACGCTGTTTTGGAGTGGTTGGTACAACTGAATTTGTGTTTGTGCCGACATTTCTGTGTAATCCTTTTTATGTTTTCTACTACAATGTCGAGAAGAAGACTGTCGTAAGAGTTGGAGTTAGAGGAATGCAAGAGTTTAATGGTTATCCTGTTGACGACTTTTCAAATCATGTGGAGAATGTAGAGCTTATTCGAGCATTTTAGGAATTTATAACTTGAAAAGATTGTGTTGTAACATAGCTAGTTTCATCATAAAGACCATGGGAATCTTACTTGAGTCGTTCGTTATATCTCCACATCTCTTGGCTGGTTATCATTTTGTTTCCTTGTTGGATATGTATCCTTCTGTTTCCGGTGAATCTGTGATGTTGTGAAACTTATGTGGATACTTCATGAATCTTATGATCTTATTTAACGCTTTACATAATTGTTTCATACATTCGATCTAGAGCAAAAGATTGTTCTAATAGGCTAATAATCTTTGCTATTTAAAACTCTTCTCTACCTTTTGTAACCACATCTTTTACATTCAGATTATTTTCATTATACAAAACAAAAAAGCAACCAAAAAAGTTGGATCAGCTTTGACGAACCTCCGATATTTAGGCCTAAATTTTGTGCTAAATAGCATGCACAAATCTTTTTTCGAAATGGAGATTGCAAACATGATTATGGTATTCTTCTCCTCACACCAGTAGTCTCCTCATCAAAGTCATGATGAGATCTCTTGTGCAGCCAATCGATTACATGCACATTTCCCCAACGCCTGTGGACTCATTGGTCCTAGCAACGGCGTCGTCTGTCTTACTGAAAAACGGATCTTAAAGGGTAGGAAAAACCCAGCGTTGATGTCGGTTATATGTAACCCTAGCACCGGAAAATCTTTAACTTTACCTAGAATGAAGACGGGGAAGAGGAGTGGTCTGAGAAGCTATTTTGGGTATGATCCGGTTAAGAAATTAACAATTCAAGGTATTGTCAAAGAGTACTCTTAGATTGACACCATCGCTGAAAACAGAACACACATCCAATAAGCCAAAGAGTAATTAATGAGAAGCTATTTTGGGTATGAGTCCTACACTAACTCCAACATATAAATAGAATGTGAATCACTTCTATGTTTATTAATATTTTTGTCGATCCAATTACTTCATAGTATCAGTAGGCAAGAAACTAAACATAACAGTGTCTCTTACACTTCCCTTGATATATAGAAACTTCCTCATCACACCTTCTCTAGTAAACCCAACTTTCTCAAGAACCTTTTGAGATCCAACATTGTCCACATCGACAAGTGCCTCAACCCTCTCAATCTCTGGAAATTCTTTAAATATCTCCGCCGTCACTAGCCTCACTGCCTCCGTCGCAAACCCTTTTCCCCAATACTTTCTCGCTAGGACATAACCGATCTCTTTTCTGATGTCATCCACCGCCATGATCAAGATGTAGCCGATAGGACGGTCGTCTTCTAAGCAGATGGCTCGGAGCCAAGGGTGTGTCAAGACACGATCGGTTATGTATTTGATGGCTTCGTCTCTGCTCGTGCAAGGCTCCCAAGTGCAGAAGCGTGCCACTTTAGGGTCTGTTGCCCAAACCATGTAGTCGTCGACGTCGGAAAGAGTCATCGGCCGGAGTGATATTCTCCCCGGAGGCGAAGAGCTCATGATTGGTTGTGTTTCTTGTGAGCCCATCTCCATTTTAGGATGATGATTGTTTGAGATATCACATTCCTACGTCTAAGCAGTGTCATTTATAGACAGATCGCGATCTTAGAAAACAATTAGGATCCTCCCTAGTCCCTATAGCTTTATTGACTTTAAAAATAACACTAAATGACTAAAATAGTACCATTTGCTATATAGATTTAAGTTTAAATGTTTTGTATTGTAGTTATTCGATTAAATAGTGTTTGAAGATGACGTGTCATCGTGTGAGTGGAGAGTTGTCTACATTTGACATTTGACTTTCAACAATTACTTGGTTGCCAAACAAAGTATTGGTCGGAACATACCGTGTTGCTTCCAGCTAGATGCCAATATTGCCAACAAATCGTGTCTGGTCACATTTCCAAAGAGGATTGAACTGTTTCTCAAGTATTTTAGAGTCTTTAGTTACTGTTGATAATTGTAGTACAAATGGTCGTTGGTACACTGTAAGTCAACGCAAGAATCAAGTTACGTAGTTCAGTTAAACTTAATTTAGTTGGTTAATCAAGTATGTCATGCTTCATTTAGTTTATTTGTACTTTTAAATATTTGAACATAAACTGGTAAAAGAAAAAGGCTTGTACTCTCAAATTATAAAATAATCTTGGTATAAAAATAGTAAATAAGGTTACTACGTACAACATGAGAAGAAGGGGAAACAGAGCATCACATCAACTTATAACATGTGATTTATACAAACTAAAGCAAAATACAATATATCATCTATACAAATCTGATGTGATTGATATTTGTTGATGCAATTCAGGTCATGATCAGTGCAAAGAATCAGAAGGCAATAAACTAAACATGACCATATCTCTAACGTTTCCTTTTAGATACATAAATTTCCTCATCACCCCTTCTCTCACAAACCCAACTTTTTCAAGAACCTTTTGAGATCCGACATTATCAACGTCGACAAGTGCTTCAAGCCTCTCCATCTCCGGCTTGTCCTTGAATATCTCCGCCGCCACAAGCCTCACAGCCTCCGTCGCGATCCCTTTCCCCCAATACTTGCTCCCGATGAGATAACCTATCTCTCCTCTGATCTCATCGACTGGCGTGACGGAGATCGAGCCGATCGGACGGTCGTTTTCTAAGCAGATAGCTCTGAGCCAAGGGTGTGGCAACAAGACGTTGTTTAAGTATGAGATCGCGGCTTCTTTGCTCGTGTGAGGCTCCCACGTGCAATAGCGCGTGACCTTTGAGTCAGTGGCCCAAACCATGAAGTCGTCGATGTCGGAGAGAGTCATTGGTCGAAGATGGATTTTCTCCGGAAGTGAGGAAGTCGCGGCGGATTTGATCTTAGTAGATGGGTCGATCTCCATTGACATTGTTTCTTTCCTTTTTGGTTTATGAAGATTCTTTGAGAATTCTTTAAAATAGTTCTTTGAGAATTCTTTAAAATAGTTAGCTCTCTTGATAAATTGATGAGACTAAAAACACATAAATTGATCATAATCTTACAACTTATGTTCTATGTATCTGATTTATATAATCTGATGTTTTTTCTTTTAACAAGTAAAAGGAAACAGAACGTTCCTTGTTGCTTCGAACGGTCAAATACGCAACAATAAGGTTTTGTTGAATGGAAGGTGTGGTTGAAAAAGGCGGTTTTACGACGGTACGATGAGATGAACAACAACATATTTTATCTACCATTCATCATTCTTTTTCTTCCTTGAAAAAAAGTTTCCATTCTTCGCTTTTGATCTAAGTGAAGTGCGTGTTCTTTGGCGAAAGCTTGTTTGGTCGTTTTTTAAATTCCGTAAACATAATAGACATTTAAGAAAATACATAAAATACAACTACAATAATACAAGTCCTTATATTGTTTTTTTTTTTTTTCATTTCTTTCTTAAGCATTCAAATACTTTGAAACTTATGGGGCACACAATCAGTCTCATTCACATTACGTATTTTAGAAAAAACAATTTATTCGTCTTATATACAAATTCAGATGTTTTTTTGAGTAACTATTTATTTTGGTGTTTTCTTAGAATACTATGTGAATAATTATATAATTGTTTTGTTGTCACATTAATCGAAAAAAAATCCAAACCCGATCAAACCGATTCTAGATAAATATTTGAATGAAGCTTGGAGGGTTAGTAGATACTTCGGGTAAAAGGTGATATCTGATTCAAACCAAAACGAAAACTAATAGCCCAAACACCCAAAGCTAACTAAACACAATAACTATGTTTTATGATCTATCTTTCAAATACTTATTTAGTAATTGAAGTAATATTTTTTACCAAGTTTATCGATTAATTCAGATATTTTTCGAAGACTTTCAATTACATCTCTACCCAAATTTAAAGAAGTGCTCAAATGAGATTTATGAATTGATACTCTCTAATACCAAAAATCTGAAAACCCGACCCAAAATCCAATGGTACCCAAACAGCCACCCTTTTTTGCAATGTTTGGTACTGAATAGTTTAGACTTTAGCAAGAAAAAATAAAAGAATATAAAATATAAAAATCTTGAAAAGAAACAAAAATGTTGTATTAATAAAAAAGAAAGTCCGAAATTAGAAAAAAAAGAGAAAAATACATTTTTTTTAATCTTCAGACTCTCTCCATAGCGCAAGAGACGGAAAAAAATTAAAAAGGGAAAGTGGGCAAAAAATTACACAAAACCATTTAATAATAAAAAAATGGCGAGTCCCAAACTTTTCTCTATCCCAATCTCACCTTCACAAATTACAGTTTTGCCATCCGCCTTCCTCTCCTCCGCCAACAACGGGACACGTCGCCTTTCAATCGCCGTCCGATCTCACCGCCGGAAGATTCGTAGGAGACCTCCTGACAGAGATATGTCGTCATCCATAGTTTCAATGTCGGAGCTTCCTCCTCGCCGGCGTAATTCCGAGGAAAGCCTTCTTCTAGATTCTAGGATCAGTAAGTTCTTTAAGCTAAATTGGATTCGTTAATCGCTGCATGAAATTGGGTTTAATTGTGAGGAATGTGTGTATAGGTGTAGCTGAAGGAGATGTAGAAGGAGACAGAGATACTTCTTCTTCTTCTTCTTCTTCTTCTAGTGTTATTAGAACACAGCCTCCTCGTAACAATAATAAAGGAAGAAGTCTTAGTAGCAGAGCCATGTTTTACGGTGTTGAATTATCACCGGACAATGTTGCTGTAGCTATGGTGTATTTTGTTCAAGGTGTTTTAGGACTCGCCAGGCTCGCTGTTAGTTTCTATTTGAAAGATGACTTGCATCTTGATCCTGCTGAGGTATTGATTGAGATGCTTTTGAAGTTCCTTTTTATAAAAAAATATTCTCTTTATAGGCTGACAATATATACCTCTTGACTAGACAGCTGTGATAACGGGTCTTTCTTCATTGCCATGGCTTGTTAAGCCTCTTTACGGTTTTATTAGGTATGTGTTCTTCACCACTTCTGTACTTGTTTTGATTCTATTGTTGAAGAAACTGTAGTGGCCAATAATAGCAACTTGTTCTGTTTTACAGTGATTCAGTGCCTTTATTTGGCTATCGGAGGAGGTCGTATCTGGTTCTCTCCGGACTTCTTGGTGCATTTTCGTGGAGTTTGATGGCTGGTTTTGTTGATAGTAAATATAGTGCTGCTTTTTGTATACTTCTTGGTTCCCTCTCTGTCGCCTTTTCTGATGTGGTAAGGTTTCTAATCCATTCTGGTTAACTTAGCCTGGTTGAGTTCCAAGATAGAGTTGGTTTTTCCAGCATGTGGAATTGTTGGGTTGTTAACTTTTCATAGGTAGTAGACTCGATGGTAGTGGAACGGGCTCGTGGTGAGTCACAAAGCGTGTCGGGATCTCTGCAGTCTTTGTGCTGGGGATCCTCGGCTTTTGGTGGAATTGTGAGTTCATACTTTAGTGGCTCCCTGGTGGAGTCATATGGTGTAAGGTACAGTACACAATTTGCGCATACAGTAGCTATTCTTTTTCGGTATCCTGTGGCATAGATAACTAACTAAGTGGCATTCTAAAAGCTGTTATACCTCAGGTTTGTATTTGGGGTGACAGCTTTACTACCTTTGATAACTTCAGCAGTTGCTGTTCTCGTGAACGAACAACGTGTGGTCAAACCAGCATTAGGGCAGAAAGAGAACATAACCTTGGTCAGTCCTGGCTTTCTTCAGACCTCAAAGCAGAACATGATTCAGCTATGGAGTGCCATTAAGCAACCAAATGTTTTCCTCCCTACCTTATTTATCTTCTTATGGCAAGCCACACCACACTCAGATTCTGCAATGTTTTACTTCACGTATGTCCTCTTCCACTTGGTTCCTGGTCATCGGCTTATTTCATATCCATTGAGATGGTATTAAGTATTAACTACAGAATCTAACTTATGTTATTTGGTTTAAAATTCATCTCAGTACGAACAAACTTGGCTTTACTCCGGAGTTTCTGGGACGAGTTAAATTTGTGACCTCAATTGCATCGTTGCTCGGAGTAGGACTGTACAATGGATTCCTGAAGACTGTTCCACTGAGAAAAATCTTTCTCGCGACGACAGTTTTTGGCACGGGTCTTGGAATGACTCAGGTTGGTCCCAACTGCACTTTACATGAAGAACTTTGCCATCTATCCCTGCTACAGAATCAATTAGTAACTCTTGGGACCGCTCTTATGTTTTGCAGGTTATCCTTGTGTCAGGTTTTAACAGACAGTTGGGAATTAGCGACGAGTGGTTTGCCATCGGAGACTCTCTAATCCTAACAGTCCTCGCTCAGGTTTAAAGCTTTTGTTAGCATTAAGTTTCCCAAAGGCTTTGAATTCTCTGATTTTAGTTATGTAGTTAATGCAGCATTACTGGAAATGTATCAGTATCAATGCACTGACAGCTTAAAATAAAAACTGTCACAGGCTTCATTCATGCCGGTTCTTGTGTTAGCAGCGAGACTGTGTCCAGAAGGAATGGAAGCAACTCTCTTCGCTACACTCATGTCAATCTCTAATGGAGGCAGTGTTCTAGGTGGACTTATGGGTGCAGGGCTGACTCAAGTATTCGGCATCACAAAAGACAGTTTCGGTAACCTATCAACGCTTATTATTCTCTGCAATCTTAGCTCATTGCTCCCTCTGCCTCTTCTCGGTCTTTTACCGGGAGATTCTCCAGACACTCTTACGAAAGATGATGCAGACATTGAGATGAAGTCGAATTAAGGAAGATGATCAATGATAATGACAAAAGTTAAAATGTTATACCTTTTGGGGTTATGTGTCTCAAACCCTATGATTACTTGAGAAGAATGATGCAGGCTATTTAACTTGAAAATTATTCCATATCATGTAACCAAAATGGTGTAATTTAAAATACAATAAACTCTTCGTTAAATTCCAGAAACCTACTTCAATATGCAAAAATGGAAAATTAATCTAAAGAATTCATCGTATCTCCACTCTCATCGGCTTGCTTCTCCTCCTCGTGTTGCTCATTGGCGAGTTGCACCTGATTCGACCACAAAACTCGAATTCTTTGGATCGGTCTTCAATATCAGCTCCCCGTAACAGTTACTGCACTGGAAGTAAAACCTATAGATCTTAATAACTAAATAGGTTTCTCCGGTTACTTCTTCTTGAAGGCAGTTGATTCTGGTACCTGCCTCCATGTAGTTCCCACATGTGTTGCATCGAATACGAAACGGAAGCATCGCTCTAACCTTGTTTTGGATCCGGAGAACATTGCTCGGATCAGAGTTTGTTGGATAATATTTGTGTAAGACCTTTCTTTCACCCCATGGCGCAGACAAAGAAAGAACAACTACAAATCAAATACCAGAAAACCCTAAATCAAAACCCCAAAACAAATCCTTCTAGGGTTCTTGAGACTTGAGAGGTCCCTGTGATTTCTAGAAAGAAAAAAGATGGAATGATCGATTTGTAATCGCCTCTCTCTTTAAATAGACTAACTCGTTTTTTTCCTTTTCTTTTTTTGTTCTTTTTTTGTTTCCTATATATTTCCTTTTTTTTTGTTTAGTTTACAATTCCTAAACATGGTTTCCTTTCCTAGGAGAACTTATAAAGTCTAAAAACTAAATAACATAGTCGCAAACTCGCAATCTTATCTCTAATATTCACGATAAGTTCAGAATTAAGGGTTTAAGTATTTGCAGAATGCTTCTAATAAGTAAGCAGGAGCTTTTCTTCCTTTCTTCACTCGGACAGTCGGACTTAAAAGAACCTATTCACAATTTGGGAGGTTAATTCTTTTTCAAAGGCTTGTTGGGAAGAGACATTTTCACATTGGGTTTTTTGTACTATTTATTGTTCTTGTTGTAGTACAACATTGTTATTAACAAAAACTTGTATTACTCCCCCCCTCCCCCCCCCCCCCCCCCCCCCCCCCCGCTCAATTCAAGCTGTGCCATAGTATAGCTTTTTGTTTGGTTACACTTAAAGAAGTGTGGTAATTAAGATGTACACATGTAGTCAACACACAAAAGCGTTACAAAAACATATATAACAGTTACAAAAAATTTATGTATAACTCGAACTCGAACTTATATACCACACCCCTCAATTCAAGTCTAACTCGAACTTACACTAGAATCCCCAATAGTTTGAAAATATTATCTCATCTTCCCCCACAGTAGGCGCCAAAAAAATACATTTCTCGAAACGTATTCTAATGGAACACGAAGACCCTCTTCTTGTGATCATCCCCAAAACACCAACTGATTCATACAACTTGGCTTACATCATCTTCTTCACTCTTGGTCTCGGCTCTCTTCTTCCATGGAACGCAATCATCTCCGCCGTCGATTACTTCTCCTACCTTTCCCCTTCCACCGCCGTCGATCGGATCTTCGCCGTTGTCTACATGCTCTCCGGTCTCCTTTCTCTTCTTGTTATCGTCGTCTTCTTTGCGCAAAAGAGACATGCAAGCTTTAGAATCAATTTTGGTCTCTCCATCTTCATCACCGGCTTGATAATCATCCCTGTTCTTGATCTTGTCTACGTTAAGGGCCAGATCGGTCTCTACGCAGGTTTTGATGTTACCTCCGTCGTCGCTGCCTTCTCCGGTCTCGCTGATAGTTTTATGCAGGGTGGTCTTTTTGGTGTCGCTGGTGAATTGCCTGAGAGGTATATGCAAGCTGTTGTCGCTGGCACTGCTGCTTCTGGTGTGCTTGCTTCAGTGTTGAGAATCTTAGCTACAGCTATGTATCCTCAAAACCCTGATGGGTTAAGAAAAAGTGCAAATCTTTACTTTAGTGTGGGAATTGTTGTGATGGTGAAATGTGTTGTGCTCTACAACATAGCACAAACACTTCCTGTGATCAAATACTACAATGAGGTTAAGACTAAGGCGATAAACGAAGAGAAGAGACTAAAGAAAGGTTCTTTAACCGGATCTGAGTGGAGAAAGACTCTTTGGGGAATTGTCAAAAGTGTCAAATCTTATGGCTTTGGGATCATTCTCATATACGTTGTGACACTCTCGATATTTCCAGGATTCATCACTGAGGATGTTCATTCTGAGAGTCTCAAAGATTGGTACCCTGTTCTACTCATTGCAGCTTACAATGTGTTTGATTTAGTTGGGAAATGTCTGACCGCTGTGGTCATGCCCGAGGATGAGAGGATCGCGGTTGGCGGCTGTGTTGCGAGGCTGATGTTTTACCCTCTCTTTTGGGGTTGCTTGCATGGTCCGTTGTTTCTGAGGACTGAGATCCTGTAATGGTATTGACATGCTTACTGGGATTAACTAACGGATACTTGATAAGCGTTTTGATGATTCTAGCTCCTAAAGCGGTGCCACTGCAACATGCAGAAGCTGCTGGTACTGTCAATACGCTCTTCTTGGTTATTGGTCTGGCTTCAGGGTCTGTCTTGGCTTGGTTCTGGTTCATCTGAATTTATTAATCCATATACTATCATGTATCGTTATCGTTTATGTTATTTAAGTATTGGGTTTTGATGGAGAGTAAAGTGCAAGCATGCAATCAAATCAATGGAAAAGAAGGTAAAGATCTATTGCATTGTATAGCAGAAACATACGCAAATCTTATGTAGAAGACTAGAAGAATCTTTAAAAGGAGCAAAACAATAAATTGATAATGAGCAAGCTGAAATTGATAAAACCTACATAACATCAAAACTTCATGTTCCAAAACAAATCTCAAGACCTGTCCACTACTGAGTATTAAATATCAAAAACAGAGAACAAAAGAGGAAAAAGAAGAGTGGCCACAAGTAAAAAATGCGCTCCTTTTGGGGTAAAAGCATCTGAGACTTGACCTTTGCTTGATTTAGTTAGATTCAATATGCTTCTTGACGATGTTTAGGGCAGTTGTCTCCTCACCGTAATCCTGTAATACAAAACCGCACACATAAATCATCAGTACACAAGCCAAAGACATTGTATGTATTTTGAAGTTCCCATGATTCATGGATTAGTAGAGAATGTAAAACAGACTCTGTTACCTTGATTACAAGACATGAGCAACCAACAACCTTCCTAGCATTGCCCTCTGAGTCAATCTTGCAAAGCTGTAAGCACATTCAAAATTTAAGACTAGAACGAGAGGAACCAAAACATTCTTTAAGAGAGAGAATTTAACCAAGAGAACTTACACCAGCCCATTCACCGAGGGTTTTGGCACTTGGAACTGTAAGCAAGTTGATGTTGTGGTCAGCGCAAAGAGCTTTCACCAGCTTGACATAATCGGGCTGGTTGCAGTCCTCAGCCAAAACACAGAGCTGAGCAACACGCTTCTCAATAAGCTTAGCACTTTCATGGAGACCACGAACAACACCACCATAAGCACAAGATTTCCTGACTGTCAACTGCACTGCAGTCATCAAATCCATGTCCTCTGGGATGGCAGCTGCCTCAGCAACCGGAGGAACAACTGGAGCAACAGCCTCATCACTGTGAAATGATGAAAAAGTATAATACTTTTATCAATTCTTCGTATTAAACATCAAGAACTGTAAAGCTCTAACACTAACCAATCTACATTTTTATGTAAATCAATCCCTAACAAGAAAGTTTAAAGATTTGAGTCACATAGCAAAGCATATCATCTACATCTAGTCTACCTATAACTAAAACCTATACACTCTAATGTAAAACTAAATGTAGTGAGAATCCAATACAGCTGCATCGCAAGAGAAAGCTTACCCTGACATATTGACTCTTTGAATTGGCTTTAAGAACAAAGAGAAGCAAAAGATCTGCCAAGAAAATTAAGCAAATTAGTCTCAATAAGCACATAAATCAAAAGAATTATGGGGAAGGGTTTGTAACATATAAAGTTGGACAAATCATGTACATAATAAACACAGATCAATTCAATAGAGGAACAGAGCAAAAGAGTACAGAGACTAACCTTAGAAAGGGAGGCTGCAACGAAGAGTTAGAGACGAAGCCAAAATTGAGTAGCGAGTTATATATATTAGGGTTTTACAAACCCTGCTGAAATGGCAGATTTGTCGATACTGGGCCGTTTTGATGGGCTTTACACTGGGCCATTCCTTAAATTTTGGTCCGCTTAGAAACGTCGCCGTGTCTAGTCAACTATGAGATCACTATATGTCTATATCAAACCATAACTCGGATGTGTGATTCTCTAAATTTAATTACTTGTTCAAACGACCTTATATGATGTATATATTAATCTAAAACCAACTAAATGAGTCTAATTAATAGAGAACATTAATTAAGTGACATATCAAATGGTGATACTCAAACCCCAATCAAGTTTAACCTTCCAACATTTGGGTGTTGTAGCCAATACAACATTCAAGCAAAGCGTTGTAAAATACATAAAAGAAGAAGCAAACGTAGCGCACACACACACTCAATTTTGTCTTCCATGAAAACTAAACTAACCATTGATGACAACACCTAATCCAAACAAAACACCAGAATATTTCTCCATAGAACCAATGAAGAAAACCTCCTGCACCTTCCTCAATGTACATGACGTCAACAAGCTGTCTGATCCGACCTGGTGAGAAGTCCCAACTCTCTCCACATCGAGCAGCTCAGCCAAATAGTTGAGATCTCTATAAACACCGTTGCAGAACTTCATCCAAGTGTTTGACGTCGTAAACTCTAGGGAAATACAAACTGATACTCTCAAAGAACCCTGATTGCGTCTCTGGAAGATTCCGACAAGTGAGTAGCTTGAGCAAGTACCCGACATCGTATCCGCCGTGGAATGTAACCCAATGGACGCTTTCGTTCAACACAGTCCCAGAGGACATCATAAGCTTGGCGAATTCTTTGGGATCTATACCGGTTTGGTTGTTGTCGAAAACGATTATGGGTTTATGGACTGGTGGACTTAAAACCGTGAATGGGTCATTGCTATGTTAAGCCCAATAAGAAAAGTCGGTTTTCTGGATGAAGTGGTCCTCACTTGTACGAACACATGTCTCTATTTCCTGTCGAGTAGCAGATCACGACAAGCTCCGGCGTGCAGCTCAAGGGAGTCTGTTACAGGGTAAAATGGGAATTGACAGAGGTGACAAAGAGGTTTTAAAGAGGGGACAAGCAAACAAAAAGAGTAAGACAACAAAAGAGAGTTACCTTTTGTGCAGAGAAAGTTTGAGAGGTCTAAGCCTTGGGAACTCGTAAATCCTTTGTCTCTTTACTTCTTGTTCGAACCTGCAAACAAACAAAAACATAGATTAAGTAATAGACCAAAGATGAGTTGAACGAAGTTACAACAAATGGTATCAGAGCTTCGGGTTGCAGCTCAAGCGTGTCTAAGGTACTAAATCGAAGAAAGGTGCGAACTTTGTGGGTTTTTTGGGTAGTAGATCTATAAGGGCTTGTAGATCGGTAGCTCATGGGTTTGTAGTGGAAGTTATTTACTTAGTTATCTGGTAGAAGAACTAGGTGAGTATGGAACCCACTCAAGGAAGGTTTGAAGTAGAAAAGTTTGATGGGGAAGGAGATTTTGCTTTGTGGAAACACAAGATTCAGGCTCAGTTAGAGATTTTGGGACTCGAATCTGCTTTGTTACCAGCCTCAGCGTTTGTAAAAGCTGGAGATGCTAAGGACAACGTTAAGGAAGGGGAAGATGATAAACAAGCAGAAGAGCGAGTTAAGTCCGATCCAAAGTGGCTTGACAAGGATCGGAGGGTGAGAAATCTCTTTAGCATGAGCATTCACGATATTGTTCTGAGAAAGGTCATGAAGGAACCTACAGCATACGACATGTGGAATGCACTGGAATCTGAGTATCAAGTTAAGACACTACCTCACAGGTTTTACTTGAAGCAAAGGTTTTACAGCTTCAAGATGGATAGTTCAAAGAATCTGGACAAGAACCTAGACGTGTTTAACAAGCTGATATCAGATTTGTCGAGTGTGCATGTTGAGACGAATGACGAGGATCATGCAGCAATTCTCATGAACAGCTTGCCGAAGCAGTTTGAAGGTCTAGTTCACACTCTCAAATACAGCAGCGGAAGAAACACTATCACTAAGAAGGAGTTATCAGGGGAGCTTACTCTATTGAGTTGGAGCTAAAGGATAAAGGAATATACAGGGTGCAGTCAGAGAGTGAAGGGTTGGTCATTCAGGCAAGAGGAAGAACATAAAAGAAGGGTAAAGGAAAACATAATAACAATCGGTCTAAGTCTAGACCTAAAGGCAGGGAGTGTTGGATATGTGGAGAAGAAGGACACTTTAAAAAGGATTGCCCAAAGAAGAAGCAATCATCAAACAATAGCAAACACGAGGTTGTGGAAGCTAGTGTCGCAAAAGCTGAATGGGCAGAACCTGTGATGCTATCAGTCTCGGTGAATGTTGCTAGAGAAGGATGGATTCTGGATTCAGCATGTTCATACCATCTGACATTCAGAAAAGACTTGATGTTTGATGTGGAAGAAATCGATGGAGGAAGAATCCTAATGGGAAATGATTCCTACTGTGAAGTAACAACGATTGAGAAGATAAAGATTGTTAATTACAACAACACATCAGTTGTATTAACACATGTCAGGTACTCAGCAACAGCTAGGAGAAACTTGATCTCTCTGGGACAATTAGAAACACTTGGATGTTGGTTTCAATCAAGGAACTTCAGAATGCAAGTATTCTATAAAGAAAGAGAAGTGTTGGCTGGTGACTACAAAGACACTCTTTACTTCCTAGATGGTAAACCTGAGGTGGAGCAGGCTAATGCGGTTGTCAAGTCAGTGAATACAACCGACTTGTGGCACAGTAGATTGGGCCATTTGAGTGCAAGAGGACTACAACAGCTAGTCAGGAAGGAGTTAATAAGCTCAAGCACGTTTAAAGAATTTAAGCAGTGTGAATGTTGCATTCTCGGAAAGGCTCACAGGAAATCATTCAAGACAGGAACTCATACATCCAAAGAACCATTGGAGTATGTCCATTCAGATTTGTGGGGTTCTCCTAATGTCACTCCAAGCTTGTCAAAGTGCCAATACTATATGTCATTTGTTGATGATTTCTCAAGAAAAGTGTGGGTCTATTTTCTTAAGACTAAGGATGAAGCTTATGAAAGGTTTGTTGAGTGGAAGACAGTCACTGAGAATCAGTGTGGAAAGAAGTTGAAAGCCTTAAGGACGGATAATGGTCTTGAATACTACAACAAGACCTTTGATGACCATTGTAAGCTTCATGGTATCCTAAGGCACAAGACGCGTCCTTACAACCCTCAACAAAACGGAGTCGCTGAGAGGTTAAACAGGACCATACTGGAGAAACTAAGAAGTCTCTTAATCGAGACTGGATTGGGTGAATCCTTCTGGGCTGAAGCTACATCTACTGTGGTGTATATGATCAATCGAACACCATCTACACCACTAAATTTTGAAATTCCAGAAAAAGTCTGGTCTGGGAAAGAACCAGATTATTCACACATGAGGAGGTTTGTGTGTCTAGTCTATTACCATGTTGATCAAGGGAAGCTCAAGCCTAGAGCTAAGAAAGGAGTCTTCATGGGTTACCCTCACGGTGTGAAAGGATACAGAATTTGGAGTCTTGAGGATAAGAAATGCATTGTCAGCTGTGACACTATTTTCTGTGAAGATATTTTCTACAAAGATATTGGACAACAGTCTACTGAACTAGACAAGATATCGGATCCTAAAGGCAAAAAGAAAGTTACTTTCGAACTTCCTGAGGATGACAATGTTGGTGAATCAAGTACTACAGGAGAAAGTTCTGGTGAAGGTGGAGCTACGCAGGTTTCTGATCAAGAAGAGGAAGAAGAAGACTCGGATGAAGAGTATGATTACCAAGTCTCAAGTTCACCTCTAGATAACTACCTACTGGCAAGAGATAGAATAAGAATAAACGTCAAAAGGCCAAGTAGGTATATTGAGGCTGACATAACTGCTTATGCTCTAAGTGCTGCGGAACTAATGGATGATGATGAGCCCAACACTTATCTAGAAGCTATCAGTGGACCGTACAAAGAGCAATGGATAGAAGCAATGAAAGAGGAGATGGAATTTCATAAGAAGAATCACACTTGGAAATCTATTTCAAGATCTGAGAAGCAAAGAACAGTCGGTTGCAAGTGGGTATTCAAGTTCAAACCAGGGATTCCAGGGGTTGAGAATCCTAGGTTCAAAGCAAGGTTAGTTGCTAAATGGTTCTCGTAGATTGAGGGAGTTGATTATCATGAGGTTTTTTGACCAGTGGTTAAACATGTCACTATAAGGCTGTTTTTATCAATGGTAGTGGATCGTGATATGGAGTTGGAACAGTTAGATGTGAAAACTGCTTTCTTACATGGAAGGTTAGATGAAAGGATACTAATGGAACCGCCAGAGGGTTTTTCAGAGGGTGATAATGAGGTGTGCTTATTATAGAGATCTCTGTATGGGTTAAAACAATCTCCAAGACAGTGGAATTTGAGGTTTTATCAGTTTATGAAGTCACAAGGGTATTCAAGAAGTCAATTTGATACGTGTGTGTACTTCAGATGTTACCAGGAGGATTGTTTTGTGTATCTACTACTCTACGTGGATGAATGCTGGTTGCTGCTGAGGATATGTCAGATATTGTCAAACTAAAGACAGTCCTAAGCAGTGAATTCAAAATGAAAGACCTAGGAGCAGCAAATATAATACTAGGCACGGACATTTCAAGGGACAGAAGCAAATGTGTATTGAAGTTGTCACAACAAGCTTATTTGGAAACGGTCCTAAAGAGATTTAGAATGGACAATTCTACACCAGTTCAAACACCTTTCGGTTGTCACTTTAAGCTATGCAATACTAAGGATAAAGATAAAGCTGAGACTGAAGCCAGGATGAAAAACGTACCTTACTCCAGTGCTGTTGGGAGGATTGGATCCGGCAGGTTAATGTCGGGGAAGGAGTAGAGACGGTAAAGTCTTTCAGGTTAAAATCCAAACCAAAATCGAGGTGGAGAATGTCGAAAACGATTATGGGTTTATGGACTGGTGGACTTAAAACCGTGAATGGGCCACTAATGTGTTAAGCCCAATAAAAAAAGTCGGTTTTCTGGATGAAGTGGTCCTCACTTGTACGAACACAGGTCTCTGTTTCCTGTCGATTAGCAGATCATGACAAGCTCTGGCGTGCGGCTCAAGGGAGTCTGTTACAGGGTAAAATGGAAATTGACAGAAGTGACAAAGAGGTTTTAAAGAGGGGACAAGCAAGCAGAAAGAGTAAGACAACAAAAGAGAGTTACCTTTTGTGCAGAGAGAGTTTGAGAGGTTTTTGGGGTTTTAGTGAGAGTTCTTCGTCATCTTCCATCTTTCTTCTTAAGGGTTTAATCTTTCTGCAAGGGTGAGTGATTCTTTATTGTAATATGTTCTTTGTTCATAGTGGAATCTCTAGTGAGCGGTCAAACTCACCGAGACGTACCTTGGCTGGTCTAAGCCTTGAGAACTCGTAAATCCTATGTCTCTTTACTTCTTGTTCGAACCTGCAAACAACAAACACAAACATAGATTAAGTAATAGACCAAAGATGAGTTGAACGAAGTTACAACAGTTGTTTTCAGCGACGTCGCGGATATTGAACTGCCAGATACAGTATTTGTCAGTCCCACAAGTTGGGAGGTTTCCATTCTCGTCGGAGAGAGTGAGTCCGAGCTGAAGCATTTCGACATTGTTGACGTTCGTTTTTAGGGTTTCGTAGTTGTACTCGGTTAGGGTTTCGAAAGTTCCTAACACGATTCCTGGAAAATCGTCGTCGGCTGGTGGTCTACACACCATTCCGACGAACGGGAAATCATCCACGGCTTCTCGAATCAGACACATCTCTGATTCTAGATTGTCCGTACACACCTCACGGATTTGAATCGAGTCTTTCTTCGCAAACAACGACATGATCTGCAATCGATGCAGCAAATAAAGAAATCAAATCACTAATTAAAGATCTAAAAACCTCCTCTAAGTTAAAACACTAATAAACATTATCGATATAGCTAGCTCATCATGATCTAGAATCCACAGAAAAATTCATATATAAACGAGGAACTCGGGATATTTCAAACCTTGATTGGTGATTCTAGAAAACAAGGCAGCGATTGATGTTAGGGTTGAATTTAGAAATGATGAAATTATATGAAAGTCTAATTAAGATAGCTTAAAATTAATCTCAGCCCTCCAAATCTTTGTTCCTTATATCAACGATGGAGTAGAGAAGATGAAAAAGGCTTCAGCTTTATTCGACGCTGTTTCTTTCTTACTCTCCAAGGAGCAGCAGCCGCCGCAACGTCATCATTTCCTTTCCCTTTTCTCTTCACGCGCGTTTTTTGTTCTGTGTGCAAAACTGTTGTTTGTCGTTTTGCTGAGACTTGTGATGGGCTTTGTGTACCGACTTCCATAATGGGCTTAATTGAGATACTTGTGGTTGGTAGGCAGGCTCGTATGATATGTTGCACTTCTTTCTTGTACATTTTGTTTCTTTTCATTTGGGTCAAAATCTAGATGATTCCTTATTTACCTCTAAATTTTCCTTTACTAATTTATTTGTTCCTATATGAAAATGATACATTATATGATTTTATAATTCTACACAATGATGAAAAAGATATATTCTGAAACTAATATATATTTTCTTATAAATTACTACTAGCTATTGCTATGTTTTTTCATATGACTGAGTGATGTTATCTTTAAATAAATAGGAGGAGAGCATAACACCAAACCAAAATTTCGATTGTAGTTCTTGACATCTGTGATCATATATACTACTATGCTTCTTCAAGCAACCTAATATGTGATGTAATGATATTAAACCACTAAAATGAATCGATAAAGAACTGTTGAAAACTTTGATTCTTTTTTTATTGTTAAATCAATGAACAATCTGACCATTCTCAACACCTAAACCATACAAAACACCAGAATACTTCTCCATGGAACCAATGAAGAAATTCTCCTGAAGCTTCCTGAATGTACACGACGTCAACAAGCTATCCGAACCCGCCTGGTGACATATCCCAACTCTCTCAACTTCTAACAGCTCAGCCAATTTGTTCAGACCTCCATGAAGACTGTTACAGAACTTCATCAAGTGTTTGATATCGTAAACCCTCGGGAAATACACATTAATCATCTCAAAGAACCCCGTCTGCGTCTCAGGCAGATCCTGACACGTCAGTAGCTTCAGCAAGTACCCGAAATCGTACCCGCTGTGGAACGTAACCCAGTGGACGTTCTCATTCAGCACAATCCCTGAAGACATGAGAAGCTCGGCGAAACGTTCCGAATCGATCCCCATCTGGTTGTTTTTAGCGAAATCGATGCCTGATTGACGAAGAAGCTCGATGGAATCGGTGGCGAAAATGTCGGACTCGAGGTCGAATTCGCGGAAATTGAACTGCCAGATGCAGTATTTGCTGTCGGCACCACAGGTTGGGAGGTTACCTTTCTCGTCGGAGAAAGTGAGACCGAGCTGAATCATCTTGAGGATGTTGACGTTCGTTTTAAGCGTCTCGTAGTGGTACTCTGTGTTGGTTTTGAATGATCCGACTGGTCTACACACGATTCCTGGGAACTCTGTGTCCATCGCTACGAATGGGAAATCGTCGACGACTTCTCGGATTAGAGCCATTTCTGATTCGAGGTTGTCGTTCCATACTTCACGGATTTGAATCGAATCGTCCTTCAGAAACAGCGACATGATGATAATGATGATGAAGGTGATGATGATGATGATGGATGGATCCGAGTCAATAACTTAAGGAGCATCTGGGATCTTAGAGTACGATCTGATCTGGTTTCATCATCAGATCTGCGAAATCGATTCAACAACAAAAGAAATGAATCACCAAAGATTCCAAAAAACCTTTCTGATTAGATAAATCTCGAACACGATTCAACTAACGAAAACACAATAAATATATTACAAAAAGGATAAGTTTAAGTCGGTTGTGTTCGAACCTTGTAATGAAGCGAAGTAGATAGATGTTTCGAGAGAAGACGGCGATTTGTTCAGGCTAGGGTTTCAGAGCATGTGGTGGTTTATTGAACAAGAGGATATATAAATCACCGACAAAATAGTTTTTTTTTTTTTTTCCCTCTCTCTCTCTGTTTGACTGTGTCTGAACTCTGAACTCTGAACTCTGAACTCTGAAGCTACTCTTTTTTATTTGTCATAATTTTTGTTTGGCGTAATCACTAATCAGTAATGTGGCATTTCATTATCGGTTGACCTGGTATTGTAAAAGCGGTTAAAAAGCAAATATGTTTTGACCAAAGCGTGCTTAGTACTGGCCACTTCTCTAAGACCTACAAAAAAATAGCATTCATATGATAAGAACTTACACTTCAATTTTTTTTACCACTGGCACTCTGGCAGTAAGCCCAAACATATATAAACCCCAATATTCTTTTACAATTTAAATGCATCAAGCCGTCAAGATATACACCCAATGACCCAAACTGAACATAAAAAAAATAAAGAAGAAGAAGAAGAAGAAGTTAAACAGAACAGAAGCAAACTCACAATTGTTTAAACTGTTTCTAAGAGGAAGGAGAGAGAGAGAGAGAGAGACAAATGGTGGATAAATTTCAGCTTATTCCCCAGTTGCTGACTCCAGAGTTATCTGTGCTATTAAGCCAGATGAGATGATGATCCTGCTGAATTATTTTTTTACAGGGATGTGAAGGGGGCGAGAAATTACTGTGAAACTATTGCACACCGCGAGCGATTAAGACAAGCTACTTTGAAGTAGCCAGATTCAAATGATTAGAAGATCGAGAATTCCATCCTCTAAAAAGAATCAATACTTATCTCTGAGGAGGGTCAACTGTCCTGACATTAGCACCTGTCATACCTTCAATCTTATCTTTGGTGATCTCCACAAAGTGACCTATTACTTGGTGAAACTGCTTAAGACCCGATAATGGTAGAATGATGGAGGACCTGTCAGCACCGGCCACCTATATATTTTCACGTATTCAGAAACAAATGCGTAAGGCTTATAAACCACAACAAACTCAAGCTCTCAAAAAAGTTAAACAGCAAAGAGTTTTACCTCAGATATCCTAAGGAAATGTCCCCTGTTATTGTTCCCAAGATCAAAGAAGAACCGTTTCTGGTCAGCTCTGATTACTTTAGAAACATTAGTCATTCCCGTTTCATCCTGGTTTGGCGAATCAGTTGCTCGATCCACAGTGTGCTCCGAAGAAGATGGCTGCTGGCTACCATGGCCAGGTATAAATCCAGCTCCAACATCATCTGATAGTCCAACCAGATGTTCCTGTCCATCAGAAGGTTTCTGTGTCCAAAAACGAAGAGAAAAATGAGAGACTAAATAAAACAGAGAGCTTAGTTAAACGGTTCCAACAAACAAAACACAACCAAAGGAGACCTGATTTGGCATAGCGAAAAGTCCAGATGCTTCATGAATCTCAGCCAAGATATTCCTGAAAGCTGCCCATCCTTCATCAGGAGAGTTTCCAGCTGGAACAATAATGGTACTTCGATTTCTACTAACTGATGCTTCTGACACCTACCAAACCACACCACAAACCCCCCCATTAGAACAGAACACTCCTAAAACATAGTCACAATACCAAAATGCTAACAACACTACTAAACATATAAACTCTAAAATCCCTAAAACTTCAAATTCAAGAAACTCAACAAAGAAATCGATACCTTCAAGAAACGTCCCCTTCTGTTCTCACCGATGTCGAAGTAGAACACCTGATAACAAAAGCAAAGCAGGACAACAGAGAGAGTAATAAAAAAGAAGTCAACGACTGTGTGCACAGAGAGGATAGGAGAGGAGAGTGATGATAAAAGTGACAAGACCTTGGAATCAAGCTGCAACTCTTTGCTAAAAAGCTCATGTTCCTCGGAATCGACGTAGTAATTGAAGAGATCGAGGAACCAAGAGATGCCAGAGGAAGGAACGATGATGGTTGACCTCGTCGCCGACGTCTTCTCCGATATCTTCAGATACCTTCCGCGAGGATTCTCCTTGAGATCAAAATAGAAAAGCTTATGCTCAACCTGCAACGTCTTGCTCACCAATTCAACATCGCTCCCTCCTCCTCCGGCTGTGGCTCTTCCGCCTTCAGCTCCTCCGCCACCGCCAGAATTAGCTTCCATGTCAATCTTCAATTGATCGATCGGAGTAGAAATCTCCGGTGAATTGAATTCTCTTGTCTTCTTCACTGGAGGAGTTGAAATGGACGTCTGATCTGAAGAGGTAAAGCAAGTGCGATTGGAGGTGAGGTGAGAAAGAGAGAGAGACAGATAGAGAGAGACAGAGAAAATAAGGTTTAATACCGCATGTTTCAAACCGGTTACATTCGTTTGGTTCGAATTTTTCTGATTGGTCGACATTAAGCAACCAAATGATTTGTTTTTTCTGGATAAAAATAACTGCAATTATAGGGAGTATTATTTTACTTTTTTCTCTCACTAATTACTGTGAAAAATCTATACTATTAAAGTTAGAAGTATTCATGGACTTTTGCATCATAACTTTATTTTGATAATTTTTAAATAAAAAAATTAGTATTCAATAATTATTCATATATTGATATTATTATTTGTGGAAAAAAATGTGGAAAAAAACATTGATATATCGTCGAAATAAAATTCTCTAACCTTTCAAATTAAGTTGGATATACACGGGTCATTTAACACCCGACAAGTTGACCTGATTTTCTCTTCAAATATTTACCGTTGATTATCAAAAACGAAATTAAATCTTGGCCATTGATTTTTTAAATGGTTTTAATTTAAACCATATATTTTGATTTCCAAATCTTTACAAATTTGCTTGATTGCCAAAATTTAATTAACTGCAAATCTAAAACAATCTTATGAAATAATTCTGCCTAAATCTTAATTGTTTATAATATTTATTGAGGAAAACATATACATCAGAATTAAATAAAGAAAATGTTTAAATACATAATAAATCAAATTTAAAACAATCTTATGAGATAATTCTGCCTAAATTTTAATCGTTTATAATATTTATTGAGGAAAACATATACATCATAATTAAATAAAGAAAACGTTTAAATACATAATAAATCAAATCTAAATTTCTGATTCTTTATAAATATTTTAGGAAAAAATGAAAAAATGAAAAAAAAAAAAAAAACAAGAAAAGAAAATTACAGTTAATATTTGTGTATATTTTTCCTCACAGTTTTAGAAACAAATAAATGAATCCAGTTAAATTTTGAAAACAATTAAATTAAATTATTTTAATAGGTAGTAAAGTATTCATTATAGCCTTAATAATATAAAGTTGATTAATATATAAAATATGTGAAATTAATAAAAATCAATTCAAATTTATTTTAATGGATATAGAAAATATATCTAAAATCAACTTATTTGTAAATACTCTCTAAAAAGATATGCCAAAAATATCTTTAAAAAGATCTTATGTAACTAATATATATTGTAATCGTAAATGAAAATAATATATGTTTATGAAAATAAACTATTTCATGGATTACATTTGTTGTTTAAGAAAAAATATAAAAAATCATTATTAAAAAACAAAGAAATTTCAATTTATATTTGTATTTATAAATAGTAATTACCCTAAAATAAGTATTTAAAACTCTAAATTTCAATAATGACAATTGGTTGACTATATTGTATTACTATATATTTATGCAAAACTGAATATTAATAAGTAGCTTTTAATTTATTTACTATGAACAAATCTTCTATTGCAGAAGGAAATAAATTATATGTCCAAAAATCTGAGAAAAACACAAAATTTAGTTATGTTCTTATCCAAAATTTTTAGACGATAAAAAGTGTCTAATAGTTAATTATTTAAAAGAGAACAGTTATGAGACATAAAAAAAATTTACGGGTAGGGACGAGATGAAACAAGACGAAAAAGGACAAGACGGGATGGGACGAGATGTATTTGCCATTCTAAAATAGTTATGTGTAGATTATATATGTACAATAGTCCAAAATAAAACCAAATTAAAATCTGATATATATATTTAACACCTATAAGCATACCACTATCGTTTAAAATTGCAAAACGATCATTGTATATCTATTACCGTGCAAAAAAATAACGATGTTTAAACAATATACTTATCTAAATATGTTTTAAGATTTACTATGTAAGTAAATCAAAACATACTACTTAGCACTATTTAAAATTTCTAAATTATAAAAAACACATAAATCAAAATATTTTATGCATTCAGAATATACATAAATTAATTCTAATATGTGTCATTCAGAATATCACCTATACCATGTAAACCTATGATTAACAGAAAAGAAGTGAAAAACGCTGCCACAAAAAAAAAAAATCAGATTTGGTTTAATTGTTTTTCTTTCAAACGGTTTAAATTGTGTCTTTTTTGTTTAATACGTCAATCTTTTGGTTAATCTGTTTTAGTTGATTTTAGAACAATTAAGGAATACTTTTTCTTTACTGACTGGTCAAAACCGATCGGCTCAATCGTCTCGTTTGTGTTAAACCGAATCGGGTGCCACGTGGTTCATATGATCTGCGTAAAAACATGATGACTGCTCTATTACTTTTACTAATTTTTTAAAGTCGACCACTTTTTGTTTATGTCCGCAAATTGTAAACTTCTGCTTCTGAGTTCTTCTTCTTGATTAGCTACATTTTTCGAACCGAACATGGCGAGTCTTGGCCATATAGCCAGAGAATCATCGAACATCACACGCCTGGCCCAGTTTTACAAAGAGGTAAGTAAACCACACCTAATGATGAATCCACTCCTTTTTATCTCTCTTCTTCTCTATCAGCGGATCCTTCGAATTCTCTGTTCTTGATTTGTGTTGTTACCAATTCGATAAAAACGAAAACCTTTGATTTTAAATCTATCGATTATACATCTGCACTAGAATCTAGGATTTGTATATTGGCCTTGTCTTTAGAGATTTCTCTTGTGGCTGTGTGTTCTTCCTCTGTTCACTTATCTCGTTTCTAATTACTGTTGAGAGTGTCTACATTTGTAAAAGAAATACTAATTTGACATTTACTGACATCATCGTGCAGTGTTTGTAACCTCAATCCTTCTGGTCAAGTTAGTGTTTCATTCGTTTTTGTTGTATCCCTTCCTCTTGTTCTGAAATCAATGGATTGTAATTTTCAGATATTTGGATTTGAGGAGATAGAAAGCCCTGATTTTGGAGACCTAAAGGTCATATGGCTAAACTTACCAGGTGCTTTTGCAATGCACATCATCCATAGAAACCATTCAACAAACCTTCCAGAAAGTCCTTACAGTGCCACCTCCTCTGCGGTTAAGGATCCTAGCCATCTCCCAATGGGTCACCATATCTGCTTCTCTGTCTCCAACTTCGACTCTTTCCTTCACTCTCTCAAGGTCTTCTTTCTTTGCATTTGCTTTTTGTCTCTTCTACATGACCTTTGATTATACAGAACCAGTAGTACTGGTCGAAATGAACATGGAATTGGTACCAAGATTGTTGTAGTTATTCCCTTGAGTCTTTCATTTATCTTCTCTCGTCCTTGCATGATGTAGGAGAAGGGGATAGAAACTTTTCAGAAGACTCTTCCTGATGGAAAAGTCAAGCAAGTTTTCTTCTTTGATCCAGATGGTAATTACTTTTGACTCTTCTTTACTCATAAGCCGGCTTAATAACTATAAGTTAGATATTTGTTACTCTTCTTGTTGTTATTCAGAACAAGCATTCCAACAAGTTGCATTTACAATTCTTGTATATATGCTTTAGTAACTCACTCAACCGATGCGGAACAGGGTATTCTTGGATTGTCTTTGGCGTTCATGTATGTTTCAAGTTTCAACTAACAGATTCTGCCGTCAATTTTTTGCAGGAAACGGATTAGAGGTAGCAAGTCGATCTTGAGCCTTGAACCTGAAATATGCATGTGGTGGTATCACTTAAATAAAAGTATGAATAATCAGTTTGTTTGGAACCGGATAATTAACACTGCATATGTAAACTCTCACTCATGCCTAGGTTTTTTTTGTGAATGAAAAATATGTGCCTTTTTATGTCTAGGTTTGATGTTAACTATTGACAACTTATGCTTCAACGCTCATGTCATGTGCCTTGAATGTTGGATTTATATAGGCATTAATGAGCTTTTCTTGTCTAGTAGTTCTCATGTCCCTATAACAACACCGAGGAGATTGAGCTATTTAATAGAAAGAGAGAGAGAAAGAGACCCAACTAAGAACAACCATACATTCATAACTCTTTTAAGATATTTTTCTTTTGTGATGAGTCCCATAAAATGTGGGTTTCATATAGCCTAACTCTCCCGGTTCAGGCCGGATAAAAACTTGTTACACGTATCATTTCTAACTGCGGGTTAATTTGTATTGCCGTAGAGCTTGATTGAATCACACCTAAAAGCCTAAAAATGGAGGCTAAACTAGAGTTGGTTAGATCAGAGTAGGGTCTAATACTGAGCTGATCCGAATTGGTCATTTACAACATCCATAAGTGTAGAAGACTAATGACCCCCAAAAAAAAAAAGTAAAATAGGGAAAATATGTCTCAATATCCCAGTCTAAACAAAATAGGCATCAATTTGTGGGACTAAGTTGTTGTCTCATAGACCAACATGACATTGGGCATAATGGTCTTAAGGCATCGCAAGGCAAACATTCCATAACTTACCATAATATTGCCAATATGTGTGATAGTCTCAAGACACACATCTACATCTTTTGATCCATCACTCGCCGTTTTTGTGGTTCGTATTTGGTTATGGAATATTGGACGAATCATGAGTAGCTTGAGTAACAACAAATATGATAGCTCTATCTTCTGTTGTGGCCCGCATATATTTATCCATATGAAAGATGAGTTCGAATCTTTCTTTCTTTTTCTTTATCTTCTCTCTAGTGCTGGATAACTACGCAAAGTGGTACCACCGGTCCATGGTAGTCTTGGCAACATGGTAGCTAGGCATTGCATTTCGGGGGTTATCCAATCTTACCTGTGAGTGATTCCATACTTGCCAGTCTGAAAAATTACAAGCAAAAAATAGTCATTAATTGATTAGTGACTTCCTTTTTTACAAAAAGCTTCAAATTTATAGTCACTAATTAGTACTTGTAACCAACTCATCTAGTGAAGTGTATTCACAAAAATATGAATTGACGGCAACGAAAAAATCGATTATGGGAATTTACAAATCAGATATGTATCAATTGGATATTTGGATATGGATGTATAAATTAGCCATAAAGAGAACTATAATTTTAAAATTCATCAAAAATAAAATTATATAAAACCGTATGAAATGATTCAGAATTAAGAAACATGGTCTCTTGGTCTGAATGATCTGCACCCGATTTGACACCAAATTATCAACAGATCTTGAGCCCTTTATGTATTAAAAAGTGGGCAGACTTGGTAATATTCACTGTTAGCTAAAATATATTAGGTTAAAAATAAAAATAAAATTTGACCGACGACTGATGCTGGTTGGTCGGACCAGTGAAACCTCGACCTGACCTTGTGAATCGGACCGGTGGACCAAAACCAGGACCAAAAAGCAGGACCACACTAGGGGCCAGGGGGGAGAGTATGCGTACTTGAACTAACGTCTTTTGGCTTAACGTCATGATGAGTAGACCAATCTAGGTGGTGTGGTGGATTCTACTGCATTACTTTTCCTCCTCGTGAGCTCTCTCTCTCTCTCTCTATTCTGTAATTGCAAAGGACAATCATTCTTCGTGTTTTGCAATTTTCGTAACTCTGACAAACTAATATGTTTATATGCTGAATAAACCAAAATTAATAAAACAACATTCACGTATAAAGAAAATACGTACCAGTACCACCCCATGTTATAAATTCAGCTTTGTACGTCGGTGTTCAGAAAGAAAAAAGTAAATAAATACAAAATTAGAAAGTATCTAACCAAAAGAAAGAATAAAAACTAAAAAACGTAAATATCTGGTTTTCACATTCACTCCAAAGTACAACACCCTTTTAGAGTATCTTTAAAAAAATCTAATTTGTAAACGTTTCATCACAAATGTAAATTAATTAAGGAGCCTAATAACTGCAGTTAGTAACACAAGCATGCATGTTTTGTTGATTGGTGAACATATATAGTCAACGTTCAGACTCTTGGTACTAGTACGAGCAATTAGTAGTAACTCATTTGTTAATTAACAAAATTTTATTTAGTGAAATTGTAAATTACACGAGTACCCTTATTAGTTATTATAAACGTTTTATGAAACATGTGATGTTGTGTAATATATATGCTACAAAATAAGCCAACATATCCATTTTGCTCGAAACATTTATTCTCACTTTAATTCCCTCACACATCTCTCTCTTCTCTCTTTTCTCTCTCTCAAAAAATGCCAAAAATATTGTGGAAAAGCCTCCATCTTTGCTTCCCGTCAAATCTCACCAAATGCTATTCTTCGCCGTGTATTCCTCCGACGTCCTCTGGCGAACATGACGGTTCCGACCTTCCCGGCCGTCCCTCCATTGTTCTTCTCAACAACTTCAACCTCCTTTACCACCATGACGACAACCACAATCGTGTCGTTGACTTACCTTCCTCCTCAACCACCACCACTACTACTCAGGCCGCCACCTCTTCCTCCTCCAGGTCATCATATGAATCTGATATCTCTCCGGATGTATCAGCCGCTTTCGCTTCTCGTCGCTTCTTCTTCTCTTCTCCAGGCCGGTCCAATGCAATCACCGACTCACCCGAGACCCGGTCAAGAGGATCCTCTGAGAATTACGATAATGCCGCTATCACGTCGACAAAGAAGAAGAAGAATAAGTGTTACAATACTGCCGTGACTACTACTACTACTACGAGGCTTATAAGAGGAGGAACGGCCGTGACGCAAAACGTGTACTCACCGGATCCATTAACTGACTTCCGGCGATCAATGCAAGAGATGATTGACGCCGCCATACACGCCGGAGAACTTAGCCGTGATCCGGAAGACGGTTACGATTTCTTGGATGAGCTGCTACTCACTTATCTATCCTTAAATCCAGCCGACACACACAAGTACGTCATCAGGGCTTTCTCCGACATATTGGTCTCACTCTTGTCTAAAGAACGCCGGATATGCTGACGTGGCGGCTACCGCCGGGATAAATGACGCCCGTGTAATGAATAACTATTAGTTCAGTAAACCTAACTTTTTTTTTTCCATAACCCGTAAGAAATACTGACAACTTTATATTTTGTATGTTTTTATTTAAATAATTGAATGATGAAAAGGATACAAGAAATTTGAGATAAATGTTAATTTTTTTTGAGATAATTCATATATTTGGTTGGATATTGTCGAAACTAGTTTTTGGTTTTCTAGTAAAAAAAAATAAAAACGTTAATATGAACCGCACAATATAGCTAGCAGACCGGGATATCAAAACTGGTCCACTACCATGATCGAGTGAAATGAAATAAACACATGTTTTTGTGTTTGCAATAACTATTGGCAAAAAAAAAAAAAGCATTAAAACCTGGAAGTGAATTTCTAATGATGTAGATAAATCTTGTTCGGATCGTACAAGAAACAATTTGAGTAAAGAATAAGTTTTGTAATTGTTAAACTAACGAATTAACAAATAAATCAAAGCTAAATACGTCCAAAAAACTTTATGTGAAGAGTTAAAATTGAACTTGGTTTGATCAATGAAGAATAAAGGTTTGAGTAGACAACAAAATCACCAAGGCACAATGCTTGAGGCATCGAGAAACTCTCTATAGTTGCTTATATTATATCAAGGCATGAATCCTGTTATTAAATATTACTATGAATATCCATGCATACTTTAATAAAGTGGCATATATATGTAGTTAATGTTTCTACAAGATATAAAGTAAAACTTTGCTTTCTGTAAAATATATAAAAACCAAAATATATTCACGATTACGTACTACATCATATGACATTTATACTTCTTCTGTAGAGTATAGAAGATAAGAAGATCAAATTTTCTTTTTATCATAAATATTTGAAAATAAAAATGCATGGATGTATCGTTAAGAAAACAAAAGGAATGCCACTTTTCTTGCTTGTATTGTTTCTGTACAAATTGTATTAAAGTAATATTGTCTGTACATCAATTATAAATATAGAGGATCTATTTTAATTTTATAATTTTTGCTTCTTTCCATTAGATTTACACGTAACACAATGTGAGACAAAACAAAATAATTGAGAATCCTAAGAGACGGATGTTGGAAGGTCCTCTCGACCAAATAAACGATAAAAATTGTGGTTAATACTAATTTATAAGGAGGGTCTAATTTATAAACAACAAAGTATCAAAAAAGATAGTTGGTTTAGGTGAAAAAGTAAGACTATGCCATTTGTCTTATTCACTAAAGAAAACAAAACTAGCCTCTATACCCGCTCAACAGCAATTTGTGAAACCAGACTCACAATTAAGAGGATGATAAACTTAAATATACAGTGGAAATATTTTTTATTTGTTAACACTTTGAACAATTAAGATGATATACACGTAATACGTATATGATTAAGTTAATAATCTTTTGTTTTGGGAAGACAATCAGTGTTCTTTTGCAATGAAAAGGCATGCTTTCTATTATTGCATGGGATGTGCATATGATTTTATCTCAGACTTGTAGAAATGTGTGTATATATATATATATATATATATATATATGGGTTTATTTGCAACCAAATTTGACTATGATGTTATATTGAAACTAAAAGAAATGGGTGTTGTTATACCGCCGTATGTAATAACTAACTATGATTTGCATAAATTAACGACTCAAAAACGACTATAGTAATAAGCAATCTTAATTATACTTTTCGAGTTGGTAAATTGGTGCCTGGTTTTCTGCCGCTTGTCTCCAACTCTGCCCAACCACTAGGTTGAGATAATGATAGATCATGTTTACGTTTTTTTATTACATTTTGTTTGTTAAATTTAGAGTCTATGTCACTATATATGTGTATGTGTGTGAGAGAGAAATCAAATTTTGGGTCAAACGTACAGTAGAGTTCCATATGTTCAATGCGTTGCGAATTTAAGGTCATTTATATAGGAAACGATCTGTCAACTACCTCACTGTTTCAAACGAAATCACAAAAAGGAATCCGAGAAGAAACAAAACGCATGTCTTAAATCGAAGAAAATTTGTGATTGCTTATAATCTTATATGATTGTATGTATCCACAACAAGATATGAGATATTCAACATGTCAATACAAAACATGTCGTATTACGACGAGTTAAGAGTCTTAAGATGGTTTAAAGAAGGTGTGTTCAAAAAAAGAAAAAAAAAAAAAAAGATGGTTTAAAGAAAAAAATAGTAGATATGGATCCATGATTTTTCGGCAATGTTATACAATTGCTTTGACTCCAATAACTTAAAAGTTCCACACCTACCTAAATATAGGTCAATCTCAAGATATGAGATCACTATCGAGACGGAACAAAAAAAGTTAGATACACATGAACTGGATTTAGATTTCTCTTACCTATCTATCAATTAAAAGTCTTATGACTTTTATGATATTTGTTACTAATACAATTGTCAACATTCTAAACACTTATGCTGTGAGTATTTCGGCTGTTACTGTTTTATGTTCATTTAAATTCAATACTACCATAGTACCATCTAAACCTATACATGAAAAATCGGCCATTCCTCGGTAACAAAGGCATTGGTTACTAGTTCAGTTCTTGAGTAAGTGATAAAGTGAGAACATAAGCGATTATGCTGCTTCACAAAGGTTGCATTGCCCACAATAGGCTATGCAATTCCAAGTAATGTGCGGACAACCCTCCTCTCCTCTATCGATGAAGGACTCGGTAAACTTATAGTACCATTCCGAATATGAGCATTGCAGCCACATTGGTTTTACTATCCACCCTATAATTTTGAACTTACTTTTACCAATTGTTAGCCTTGGCCCAATCCTCATATTTCTGTTATTGCGATGTCCATAGTTCCTTTACAGTCACATAAGACGGCCCCATGATTCATGGTAAACAATTCCCTTAAAAAAACAAAAGTGTTCTTCTTCTTTAATTTTTTGTGCAAAAAAGAAAACAAAAGTGTCATCATCATCAGTTTGAAACTTCGAATAAATTAGGGAAATTAAGGAAAACTAATATTTTTATATTAGATGAAAAGAATAAGAAGTTGTCAAAGCTAGAATAGCTCAGCGTGTGGCTGTTAACCACAAGGTCGGAGGTTCAACCCCTCCTTCTAGCGATTCTAATACTCTTTTATGTATTTAGACATCATCATTAGTGTTATAATTTTCTTTTACTTCGTTACAAGTCTCTAGAATTGCATCTTAACCTTTTCAGACATTTGCATATCAAAAACTCAAAAGAAAGTGTCCAAAAACACTGATTTTATTATACAATCTGCAAAGCATTATTACTTATTTACTTACACACATAAACATTGTTTACCACTTCAACAACAAACCCAAAACACACAAACTATGCACTCTTCTCTATACGATCATCATACGAAACATCGTCATATCTTACATCATTTTCTAAAATCTATCACCAACAGCTTTTTATTTCAAATCTTACATCTTCCTCTGAAGAGTAATCAAATCAAGAGTAGATCCATATTTCACATTCAATGCCTGAGCACACCAACCATGTCCATCATCAACCGTTGGCATCCTCACTTCAATCACAGGAACCACTGGACTCGATGATCCCGGCATCAACACAGCTGCAAAAACTCTCAAAGCATTTGAAGCATCGATGTCCATATATACATTGATCTCTGGAACACCTTTAGGTGCCGGTGGAATCCCAACGATCTTGAAATATCCAAGAAGATGATTTTTTTCAACGGTCTCTCCTTCTCCTTCGTATATAATGATCAAAGCTTCCTTCTGGTTGTCCTGAACCGTAGTGAAGAAGAGGTCTTTCCGAGCTGGAACCATCGTGCTACGCGGTATCACGGGTATGAACTTGTTTCCGTTAGCTCTTACTCCAACCGCAAGAGCTGTGGCTTGTATCGTCAAGAGATCTAAGCTCCCAAACGGATCATGAATACCTGAAGTCACCGCACCTTCCAAAGCAGCTCCTCTAACCGCAGCTTCTACAGGATTCACACCTTTGTAAATCTCATCTTTCTTGCATACGTTCTTGAGAATGGTTCTAACTTTTGGGATGTAAGAACAGCCTCCAACCATTATCACATCGTCAATATCACCAACCTCGACTCTCGCATCTCGCAGACACTGCACAACTAGTCTCTCACATTCCTCAAATACATTCTTGTTCACTTCATCAAACTCCACTCTATCAAGAACCTTGGATATCTTGTTACCATTTCCCAAATCCACTTCAATCTGGACATTATCTTGATCCGATAGCCTGTGAATAGCGTCCTGTGTCGCTACACGGAGCAACCCTGAAGCTTCTGCTTCTGGCGGCGCGATATGGCGCATTGTGTTCTGCAAAATATCTTCTCCTCCAATAGGGTTCCCTGCCAAGGCTTTAATCTGTGAAACACCACCAGCAGTTGCAGTAACCGCAACATCGCAGTAACCAGCACCCATATTGAATATAACCGCAAGCCTCTCGCTTCCACTTCCCATGTTATCATGCGTAGTCATCTGCTGTTGTTGCGCATATAGCAACGCCACTGCAGTTGGTTCAGGCATCAGACGAAGAACATGAAGTCCAGCCATAGCGCAAGCTCGTTCAATCCTTGTGAGCTGGAACCTAGAGAACGAAACCGGAACCGTGAGGACTACATTTCTCACAGGCCGTTTCAACTGAGCTTCAGCCATCAGACGTAACTCCACAAGAAAAATAGCTAAGACTTCCTCTGGAGTCGTTGATCTCCAAGCATTGTTAACCAAAGCTGCAATAAACGGTCTGACACCAATGTCAAGAGTTTGAACCAAGAAAGGAAGGTTCTTGCTGGCGTGAACCACAGGATCAGTGTCTACACGACCGATGAGCCGTTTCATGTTGAAGATAGCGGCTCCGGTTAGCATTTCCTGCTCGTGCGCGAGCTGGTTGCTGACACCACCGGCAGGGACTTCGTCTTTGAAAGTGACGAATGATTTGATGAGTTTTTGGTTTCTTGTGTTCCTCAAGATGTGAACTTGAGAGCCGTTCCAAACAGCTATGCTGCATTGTGAAGTACCAATATCGATTCCAACAGCGATTTCGGGTAATGAAGGAGATGATGAAGATTTCTCCTCTCCAGTGTTTTCACTGTCTGATGCTACTGTGTATTCTTGTTCTGCCATTTCCTGCACACACACAAAAAAAAAAAAAAATACAGATTCAAGAATTCAAGGTCTGAACATAAACAATACGATATTTGAAATCAAGAAACTGTTAAGACCGGCTTAAAAGATTCAAGATTCATATTTTTCGAATAGAAAAAAAATAATAATTCAAGATTCATCAAACACAATCAAAGATTTGTCCTTTTGAACCTATAAATAGCGGTTTTATTTTTTCATTTTCATCACTTAACAACTAACATTCAAAAACAATTAACCAAGTAGTAATTCTAACACAGACTAAAAACTAACTGTCAAGTGTTTAGTGGGATTAACTCTCCTACGATTCCGAAATTAAGAAATAAACTAGAATCAAACAAAGATATCAACAATTAGAAAACCTAATAAAGAAAACGTATGAAAAAGAGGAGTCGGGAACAACAAACCTGAGCAAAGGAGAGAACTTTCACAGAAGGGTTTTGGTTGTAGCTGTTGCGGGTTTAGAAGAAATAGGATTCGTCAGTCTTAAGGAAAAAAACAGAGAGTGAAAACAGAGGATAAGAGAAGAAATAGAGGGAGTTTAGAAGGTGCGAGAGAGAGAGGAGATGTAATTTGTGATTTGCTCTTGTCTTCTAGAGTTTGCTAGAGAAAACCTCGGTGCTTTTTTTAGAAAAAAAGAGGAGGGAGTTGATTATTTTTGCCGACCCAAAAATAAAATAAAACAAAAAAAGGGAAACAAAATACAGTATTAATTAATCTAGTTTTGTTATTTTCTTTTAAAATGGGCCTGTTTCAAATAAACTATGTGGGTCGATTTAAGAGATATCAGATGGGTCTGCATCAGATTATTAGCCCAAACTCCGGATCATAATTATGATATTTGTCCCTGTTTTTAATTAGTTTTTTTTTTTTATTATAATCTTTATTGTTAGTGAAATTAGTAAATCAATAACACTATAACAGTTATCAAAAAACTAAAACTAAAAATAAAAATGCAAACCATTATAGAAT
The DNA here is from genome assembly GCF_030686135.1 of Camelina sativa. NCBI lineage: Eukaryota > Viridiplantae > Streptophyta > Magnoliopsida > Brassicales > Brassicaceae > Camelina > Camelina sativa. Next base: position 3,956,258 of record NC_141886.1, on the reverse strand, counting down.
AAGTTTTTCTTATATTATAATTCCTAGACGAAACATAGTATTTGGATAGAGACGAAAATAATTAAGATATCAGAAAACAGTTTTTTTTTTTTGATTTTTTATTTATTTATGCACGGATAAAGACGAAATGTGATAGAATCATAGAAGTATAGAAAAGAATACACAGGATTCGGAAAAGTTGTGTACCAAATTAATCTGATTATAGTGCAAACGTTAATGGTTCTTCAAGAATTATATACTTTATCGTATATATTACATCTAATGTTTTGTCTTCATCTATTAATTTGTATTCTGATTGATTGAAACTGAACGAAGTGCTCGGTGGAACATTGAATGGCTCGACGATCAGTCAATTGAAAGGGCGAACTAGTATTCTTAAAGCAGCAGATGGAGACTGGTAAGTTGGTTATTTTCAGCTCATAGACTCTCTTGATCTCTTAAGAACCTGTAGAAAACACTGCAACAAGTGCTCTGTCACTTTTTTTATGACCCAATTTGATCTCTGCCCTCCAAAATTAGTCCATATAATCGGCCCAATGGATTAAAGAATCGATATTCGTTCTTGATACAGGCGTATATTATTGTTGGATCAAACACTTTATACTTCTAATCATATAAAAACCAAATATTTTGGGATTGAAACAATCAAATGCTAAATCTTGTTATATGCTGCATCCAAATGTTGTTACTCAGTTTGGGATTCATGCTGGAGGTAACATTAACTATATAATTAATTCTCAGGTGATTTACTCAAATGTTATCCCAATTAGATAATATTACCAGAATCTACAAACAAAGATTTTATTACTAGAATATTTCGGATATTTTCAAAATACCCAGCGTGCCCTTGTTTTATGTTACCGGAAAAAACGTAATTACAAAAATGTCATTGCCACGTTAGACGCCACGTCAAAAACACTAACGTGTAACAATAACTCAGCTATAACGCGTTACAAAGGTATGTTGCGGCTGAGTTATAGGTATATTCCGGCTGAGTTATGAAAAAAAACATTTGAGTAAGAGCGGACGGCTGAGATAGAGCATAACTCAGCCAAGCATTACGGCTGACTTATCAAAATCTGGTTGACTTATCAAAATCTGGCTTAGTTAGAGCATAACTCAGCCAAGCGTTACAGCTGACTTATCAAAATCTGGCTGAGTTACGCTCACGGCTGAGTTTTCACCCGATGGTTGAGTTGTTGAAATTTTGGCTGAGTTATCACTACGACACGGCTGAGTTATCACTACGGCACGACTGAGTTACCATTTTTTGACTGGCTGAGTTATCGTACAACTCAGCCGTGATAGGCTGATTTATCGTACAACTCAGCCGTGATAGGCTGACTTATCGTACAACTCAGCCGTAATAGGCTGACTTATCGTACAACTCAGCCATTCGACGTCTGACTTAGTAGCAAAAGATTAATTACTAGAATGTTATTCAGTTACGGCTGACTTATTAAACGATACGGCTGAGTTACATATTTTCAGTTGATGAAGCGGCTGAATTTGGCAGCAATTTTTTTTGCTTTTTAATTACTGTAATGTTTTTCATTTTGTGACTGAGTTATAATTTGTTTGATGGCTGAGTTTTATATAGACTGAGTTATTAATTGTTTGATGGCTGACTTGCCACGTCGGACGCATCATCCATGTCAGCATTTCATGTCATCTTTTTTTTTCCTCCGGAAATACGAAATGTCGTTCGACTCTTGTTCTTCAACTGGTAAATAAGTGAACTATTTACCTTCTTCTTCACCTTGCTCTTATACTTCTTCTTCACTTTTCTTCTTCACCTAGTTCTTTCTACTTCTTTTTCACCTTGTTCTTCATTTTCTTTCATGGATCCAGTTCCGGTACTAATTGTTTCCGGTAATTGGGTAAAGAAACAGAGATATGTATTTAACACCGACGATAGAGAGTGTAAAGTTGTGCAGATCGATGGTGGCACAACACACGACAAGCTTGTGGAGCTTTTTCTTGAAGACTACGGATTGAACGCGTTTAGCCATGAGCTAAATCTGAACTACATGTTCTAGAACAAGGCACTGAAACTAATGGCGCATGATACTCCACCAGTTTTTTTCTCCAATGATCGACAGTTGCAATGTTTTTTGGGGCTATGGAAACACGATCAGCTACGTCTCTGTGTAGAGTTTTCGGCGAAAAAATCTACATAAACTAGTGGAGCTAGAGGAAGTATGATTCGGCCAAGCAGTGAATCGAAATTAGAATCTACATATGAAGTGTACGGTAGGGGATTTGAAAGCACTTGTTTTGATTATGGTAAGATCGTTGACAAAGAAAACCAAAAAGAAGAAGAAGCTGTCGAAGTAGCATCTGACGAAGAAGAAGACGATGAATTTTCAACCCGATTTGATTTTTTCGACGACTCTGATATATCAGCCATTAAGGATTTATAAATCACTATAACTCAGCCGTCACATGAATCGAAGAGAACTTTCGTTTTCCCGTAAAAATTATAACTCAGCCGTCAAGTCATATATATCATTCATTTTACTTTCAAATTGTTTCTTTTGATAACTCAGACATAACTCACTATAACTCAGCCGTCACATGACCTTTCGTTTTCCCGTAAATATTATAACTCAGCCGTAAAGTCATATATATCATATATTTACTTTAAGATTGTTTCTTGTGATAACTCAGCCATAACTCACTATAACTCAGCCGTCACATGACCTTTCGTTTTCCCGTAATGATTATAACTCAGCCGTAAAGCGAGATTTTGGCGGGAAACCATCAGTTAACCTAATAATAGACATATTTCCATTCTAAATTTAAATTTTGAGTTATAATAATTTTAATATTCACTTGTTGGAGAAATACTTTTAGAAAAATAAAATTCTAAATTTGAATAATAATTATTTAATTATTTGCAATAATATCTTGTGATAAAAAGCTCACTTTATGAATTTATTATGCGTGTGGATTTGAGCAGGCATATAATTAGTGATTTTTTGCGCTTCCCTAACAACACTTTTTGTGACATCGAGAGACGTTTTAATACTTATTAGGAATCTGACAGAACAAAAGACCCATGAAAGAAAGAAAAATATGTTTTCATATTATTGAGAAGACCCTAAACGATAACTCGGCCATAATTTACCATAACTCAGCCAACCCTCAAATTAGAATGACTAAATAACCGACCAAACCGAACCGAACCGGACACTATTTTTTCCATTATTTTCGGTTAATTACGGTTATATTCGGCTTGCTATCGATTATATTAAGTTAATCTACATAATTTGGATAACATTTGGATTATTTATGGTTATATATTCATCTAACCGACCCATAACCGGAAATAACCGAAAAGTAATTTCAAAAATTTTAAATTTTCAAATGGTTATCATATTAGTATATCCAAATTACCACCTTAAACCAAACAGAATATAACCAAAACCAAACTTTTATATTATAACCCATAATGTTGGAAATATGAACCATAAACCTCAAACCCTAACCCTAACCCTAACCCCTAAATGTCATGTTTTGAAGGTTTTACACATTTTGATCAGACTGTGTAAAAATCAATCTTTGTCTATAATTATTACTTTTTATTGCTTGTAATGATTGTAATATTCATTTTTTCATTCTATATTTTAATTTTGAGTTATAATAATTCTAATTTACAAATATTTCATAAGTCAGCCGTTGATGTCGATAACTCAGTCATATCAGTCAATTGTTTAAGAAATACTTTTATTAAAAAAAAATTTAAAAATTCAAATTCAAATTTTGAATTCCTTTTAAATAAAAAATCGCTAAAATCTCATTTATTACGCGTGTGGTTCTTAACGATAAACAGAATTATTGTTTGCGTCTCTCCAACAACACTTTTTGTATTCTCGAGAAGGTATATAATAAATTAATATATTCGTCGCATAACTCAGCTATAACTTTACCATAACTCAGCCAACCCTCAAATTAGAATGACTATAACCGACCAAACCGAACCGAACCGAAAAAAATAATTTTTCCAATTTGGTATTTTTTAATTGGTATGTTTGGTTAATTTCGGTTATATTCGGCTTACTTTCGGTTATATTAGGCTAATCTACTTAATTACAATATATTTTGAGTTATTTATGGTTATATATTAATCTAACCAATCCATAACCGAAAATAACCAAAAAAAAATTTGATTTTTTTAAAAAATATTCAAATGCTAATAATATTAGTATATCCTTATTACCACCTTAAACCAGACACATTAAAACACATTAGAACCAAAACAAAAAAACAAATAATGTTACTCATCTGAACCCTACATCTCAAACCCTAAACCCCAATCCTAACCCTAACCCCTAAACTTCATATGTTGTATGTTTAACACGTTCTGGTGAGAATGTATAAAAATCAATTTTTCTCTATAATTATTACTTTTTATTGGTTATAATAATTGTAATATTCATATTTCAATTGTACATTTAAATATTAAGTTATAATTATATAAATTTACATATATTTCATAAGTCAGCCGTGTAAATCAATAACTCAGCCATCATTTAGTCATTTTATCAAATTTTTTTTATTTTTTATTCAAAATTTGAGTTTAATTTTTTAATTAATTTGTATAATATATTGTTAAAAAATTAACTTTATAAATTTATTACGCGTATGGATCTGAGCAGACACAGAATTATTGTTAGGTTTCCCTATTTAATCTTTTCGCATAGGAAGGGAGATTTTGATATGCACTTCGAATGATATTTTTTCGACGTAATCATGTGATTGCAGAACTTACAGCCTGTAAAACTGAAAAGTGAAACGCAACCGACATTACTCAAAAATAAAAATACAATTAAAGCTGCCAAATTAGGTCTGTACGTTAGCTTCTTCCTGTAGTCAGCAAGATCCATAACTCTGAGCAAAGGTCTGTACGTTGCTCAGGTCAACTGGTGATAAATCCTGGCCTGTCAACAAGTAAGAAAATAACCGTCTCAGAACAATTGATACTAAAAACACATTTATTCATTGCTATTAAAAAAAACAAGGGCGTAAAGATAGTTGTCATTAACTATCTTCACTAGCTCGGGGAAGTGCCACGAATACCATTCCCTGTAAGAACATTGTAAACAGTTCAGCTACCAATACTTCTCAAAGGTAAATTGCAATACAGAATCTGAAAGGGAAAAGCAAAAAACAAACCTGACTCTCATGGGAAAGGAATTGATATCCTTGTCAAGGGTGTCAAGGAGGAAAATAGCTTGAATAACCATGTTATCCACTCAGTTAACATTGAACTTCACCTTGGCTCTGCTGTAGCTATGAGCTAATCCAAGCTGAGATTTTTCAAGATCACCAGGCTACATAAATAGAAAACGTTTATGAGAACACAAACCAGAGGTTACAAACAAAAAAGACAAGAGAAGGCCTTTAAATACAAAGAAGGATAGCACACCTTTAGGTCCTTGATGAACCTATCAAAATGCTGGCGTACACCCGCTTGCTGGGGTCACCAGGTGGGTAACGCTCATGGTTATGGTCGTCATAGACAATCTTTGAGTAAGGTGTCTTGACAGCTTCCACGGTGGCTGGGACTTGCGAAGCAAAACCTATCTCATTTCCTTGAGCACGAACTTGGGAAGAGAAACCTGAAAATCGCATGAAACATTAATATATTCACACACTAAGGCAAACTTTGTTTTCGATCAAGTGTTTAACAATACCTAAATATCAAGCAACGTTCAAGAAATGACAATGGAGAAAGGACTACCACAATCACGACTTGGCATTAATGTTATGGTTCTAAAGGAAAACATAAGTACAGAAAAGTGGAATCCATGAGATAAAAGACTAATACTAACAGACTTATTCAAACAATCCTAAAATCAAATTCAATGATAACTAAACTCTATTTAATGCAAAAACCAAGGTAACAAATTCAGTGATCAGATTCCTCTTCATTATTATAGAGATGCTTTCAAAACTCTTAAGCTAATATGACAAACGTAGCTCTCTTGGTTAACAATACTAAATTTCAGATTCTTCTACTGATGCAAGCTCCTGCCTTTAAGCTGCTAATGAATCCGCCAAACAAAGTATAATTAGCTAACATGATATCCCCACAGACGATAAAACATCAATCTCTCTAATAACAATACAATTGATGGGATACAAATGATCAAAAAGGCCTTTTTTCTCATCAAACAAAGGATTATCACGGAACTGATCAAGTCAAATTCGATTGATCAACAAAACAAAAGTCAATCTCATTCCCTCTGGACAAAAGAATACAGATTTTTTCCAGCAAGGAGAAGAACGAAACGAAATGGTACCACAAGCTCTAATACAAATCATTCTCTTGATTCATACAAACAAAAAAAAAAGGTTTCTTTTTTGGAAATCATTCAATTGATAAAAACTACAAACAACAGCAGAAATGAAAAAAATCAATCTAGAGAGAGAAAGGGTTTGTAGATCAGCAGACCTCTTATAAGGCTCCGGTGGTAAGAACTGAAAGACGAGAGATCCGCAGAGGGGACAGATCTAGGGGCGGAAGAGGAGTTACCGCCATCGGAAAGGGTATGGTCACGGGAGAGGACGAAGGACACGAAATCTAGGGTTTCGCTCAGAGCAAGAACACGAAATCCTAAGGTTAGGGATGGCCGATGCAAACCAAAAAAATCAATCCTTTACAACAAAAAAAAAATTGTTGAGAGCTGAAAGACGAGAGATCCGCAGAGGCAACACCCACGAGAGATAGTTTTTTTTTTTTTTTTTTGGTTATGAACAGTGCAAACGGTTTGATTTCCCTTTTTTACATAAACAAGACAAATTCAACTGTCTATTTTCAAAAAGAACTGCTGTGAAAAATCGAAAATGATGTAAATGATGTGTATTTTAATTTGCTGATGTGTATATTGTTTTTTTACTCAAAATCAAAAAAAAAACCCAATGGGTAAATTGTAATTATCCTCAAGGCACTAAACATTTGAGTAATTTTCAAAAGAATTATAGATATGAGTAATAAACCAACTTTTGGATAACATTTGAATAATTCTTTCTTAATTCTCCTAATGATTCAAAATCTCTGTATAACAACATTTGGATGCAGCGTATAACATTAGCTGAGAACTCTGTAACATTATAATCTCTGTAACATTAACTATATATGCTCTCTACACCATGAATCCCAAACTGAGTAACAACATTTGGATGCAACATATAACATTTGCTGAGATAATCATCCAAGATTCTTGGTTCAAGACAGCTTATCATCAAGTCTCAGACTCAATCAAGGCAAGTTTGATTCACTAGATGTCTGACAATGTTAATAGCTCTTGAGTCAAAGTTGTAACTTGTCTCGTGCGGCAACTGAAGTTAGTTTATCAGTTACAAAGAATAAAGCACTTCAAGGTAAACTCTAAATTAGTGACTGCAGATTCTTCTACAGCTCATCAAGTCAAGTTAGTATATATGATATGCAGAGGAAAAGAGATTCTTTTGGGGATTCTAATCTCGAGTTACGCCAAGATCTTTCTATTCGCAGTTCCTCTTAAATGTAAGATCTTTAACTCTGTGTTGCGTTGTGCATAATAATAGTCTTAGTGAAATTCTTGTGGTCATGGATAGATGCTGCACATGATACAAAATTTAGCTCTTTTGTATTTGGTAGTTGCAAATGATTAACAGTTTTCCATTCAGCTTTCTCTTCAGTTTCTTTACTTGGTTTACTGATGCTCAAGATGCTAGGGAGGTACATGCTCCTCTACTTTCTGACTTGTTATAATTTATAGACCATTTTTATTATCTGCCCAATTTGAACTCTGAGAATCAGGTTGCTGATATTATCAAGGAAGATCTTTGGTGACCAATGACCAAATGACAAAACTGAATGAATCAATGATCAATGACAAAACAGTAAATGGCTTTGAGTTTTAAGTTTTATTGATAGCTTTGAGTTTAACTTTGACATCTTTCAAAATTCAGAAACAGCAAGAGATCAAACCTTATAGTTTAGCTCTCCAACAGAAGTCCATGAGTCTCACAAATTACAAGAAATCAAACACATTTCTTTAGCTAAAAGATGACACACACTAAGAAAGAGGGAGGCAAAGACTAAAAAGGTTCAGACAGAACAAAAAACTGACATGTTATCTTTTTTAACGAATGCAATGTCTTCCTTGTAGATTGTAATCAAGCTTCCTTGTAGATTATCATCAATTGTGCACGCTCAGTATCAAAGACAGTATACATCAGAAAACAAATATTTCAATCAACAAACCTCTCATGGTCATTAGCCAGCTCAAAAAGGAACTATAATGGCTGTGAATAAGAGAAGTTAAGAACACGAGAAGAGTCTTCTCCGTTAACAAGTCAGCTTAATGTCACAGAACTCTACTTTTCTTGGCATTTTCATGTTAAATGGAACAAGCAATCAACAAACAAAAAAAAATTTAGAGTAACAGGCAAGCTATTGTCAAACTGTAAGCAGAAGTTGTCTATAAAAGGAAAATCTGAAGGGTGACTGAGTGAAAATGTCAAATTTTCGTCTCATGTCAAAAAAAACACAAAGACTAAAAGAAAAAGTCGGCAATCAACCAAAAAAAAGAAAAAAAAGTCCCCCTCAATCCAGAGACTATCATCCGAAAACTAAAATCTGCTTGAAAAGTGCTCCTTATCAACTCTTGTTTGCAACCTAACCGGGAATTAACAAAGATTAGTATCAGTCAAGCTTATACACAACCTTTGAGTAAGGAACAGAAAAGAAACATACGCTGTGGGAGCCTGGAAAGTTGAATAGGATGCTCTCTCTCATTTCTTGTTCCTTGAATTGCGTTTCTTCTTCTTCTCAAATATTTTAATTTCTTGCTTCAGTATATACAGTTCTGCCTCCAACATACTCTTGCAATTCTTCATCATTGTCACAGGACGCCCCTCCGTCAATACGAGTCTGACAACGTTAGAACATTCCTGTACTGCGTCCTCCACAGCATCCACCCTACTTTTCCTTTCCTGATTATCAGTCATATAGTCGATGACACGACATTGAATCCAGCCAAAGCATTACGGATTATTTGGTTATCAGATGCTCCAACTTCAGACCCCTCAGATGATCAAGAAGCAGCTGTCACATGTGCAGGCTCAGCTTCTGAAACATAAGACGAAACTTCAGGTGGTCCGGAAGCAGCTGCAAAGAGTACATCCTCAGCTTCTGAAAGCTGAGACGGCAGAGTCTGACATGCAGGTGGCACAGATGATCTAGATGCAACTGTCACAGGTGTAGGCTCAACTTCTGAAACATAAGACGACTAAAATTCAGATTCTTGGAAATATAATTTAGATAATTTTCAGAACTTTTGTAACCACATGTATACCTTTGTAATCAATCTTGTCAGTGTGAGATTGAGATTTTGATATAGAAGCAAGTCCCACAGACTCGTCAACCTCATCTCCAACTTCAGACAAAACAGATCCGGTAAGATACGGGTCCATCTGTTTCAAAGCAAAGAGTAAGACGAGATGATGATGTGTTTATAAGAGATGAGTTGAAGTGGTTTAAAAAGACAAAGAGCAAAAAACCCTAGTTCTGCAACGAAAATTTATAAAAAATGGGAATAAACAAAAATGGAAAAAACATAGGAGAAAAAGGGAGGATTAGTTATCACATATTTATAAAATCAAATATTTTATATGTAAAATAATATTTTCATTGAATTATATATTGGGTGAGTTCGTTGCGAGTTTGGCTCAGGGTGCTCCGCAGGAGCAGGTGGCAGATTCTCAGAGACAGCCGGAGGGGTCAGTGAGCAAAGCTGGTGTAGGGGCTGGGGAGGGTCCCGGTGTTGCCGGAGTAGCAGCGAGCCCACGAGCAGATGCAGTTGGAGGTGAGTTCCATGGCCGTGTGGATCGCATGGAGAGGATGATGGAGCAAATTTTGGAGCGATTGCCAGTGAGGATACCGGCTCCCGGTCAGGCTCCGGGTGTACAGCCAGAGGTGGCTGGTGTACAGCCAGTGGCTGCAGCTTCAGGGGAGATTTCACCCTACCTGAGGATGTTGGATCAGATGGGTAGGATTACTACCGAGTTCTTTTTGGGCGGTGCCAAACTTGAGGAGGCGGATGCGTGGAGGAGTAGACTGGAGCGTAACTTCCAGTCATTGAGATGTCCAGAGGAGTTCCGAGTGGACCTTTCAGTTCACCATTTGGAGGGTGATGCATATCTATGGTGGAAGGGTGTAACGAGTAGAAGAGCTCAGGCAAGTATGGTCTGGGCGGATTTCTTGGCGGAGTTTAACGCCAAGTATTTTCCGCAGGAGGCGGTGGATCGTTTGGTGACGCAGTTTGTGGAGCTGGAGCAGAAGGGCCGGTCGGTCCGAGAGTATGATGAGATGTTCAGTCGACTTTTGATTCATGCAGGCAGAGATTATGAGAGCGAGCAAGCTCAGATGGGGAGGTTTTTGCGTGGTCTTAGGCCTGAGTTGAGGACGCTGTGTAGGGCGAGTAGGTGCGCCACGAGGGCAGATTTGGTTGAGACGGCTGCAGGGATTGAGGAGGATCTGAGAGTGGAGCAGGCTGTGGTGGTCAGTCCACCGGTTCAGCAGCAGAGGAGGCCGCAGCAGCAGGTGGGTTCGAGCGTAGGCAGTAAGCGTGCGCAAGGGAAGAAGAGGAACTGGGAGGGCACTTCAGGAGCTGGTAAGGGAGGATGGGGTGGTTCAGGATGCTTCGAGTGCGGTAGCATGGATCATCTGGTGGCGAAGTGTCCAAGAAGGGTGAGGTTCGGGGCAGTCATAGTGGTGTTGGGTGCTACGGTTGTGGGAGCATGGATCACAGGGTGGCGAACTGTGCAAAGAGGAAGGAGACTAGAGCTGTCCAGGTGTGTTTCTATTGCGGGGAGCCGGGGCATATTAAGCCCCAGTGCCCTACGCGGCAAATGGCGGTGGTGGTGATACAACCATCACAGGAGGTTGCGGTCAAAGTGCAACCATTGCAGCAGATTGCAGCATCGCGTAGGTACACTTCGGTGGAGGCGGAAGGCTCTAGCGCCAGGCCGATCATAGGTACATATTGTTTTTAGCTTTGTGAATTCTAGAGTTGTGAATGGTCTTTTCTGGAATTATGTGTCTGTGGTAAAACTTTAGGATTCTTTTACGCATGAATTGTGTAGGGACCTTAGTAGTGGGCGGGTGTGAATCTCACATCCTGTTCGATTCTGGAGCTACCGATAGCTTCATTACGCCGGAGTGTGCAGAGAGCAGCGGGATCCAAAGTGATTCCGGAGAGCAGTCAGGAGTAGTAAGAATGGTTGGAGGAAAGAGTTTGGTTACTTTGGGGTGGGATCGTGGAGTAGATATTCTGGTGGATTAGATAATTTGAGGGTACAGCTTTCCCTACGGGCAGGAATGTTGAGAAGATTCCTCATACTACTATGAGTGAAGTGCAGAAGTGGACGGGGTATTCATCACGAAAGCCTGGTCATGCATGAGATGAGTTCAACAGTCTATGCTACAATGGTTTGCAACAAGTTTCTATGGTTTATATGTCCAAGGACATTGCAGAGTATGGGTGTTGCAGAGGATGTTCGATCTATGTTGCAAAGGATGGGACTTGGGACTTTAGCGTATAAGACGTATCCCCTATATCCAGATTTGGTTAGACAATTTCTTGCCTCCGTGGAGCTTCGGTTCAAGGATATCGCTTTGCACCAAGCATATGAGGGAACCCTCTCCTACCTATCTAGTGGTATTTTATATGAGATTTCCATACCGGATTTGTGTGATCTTTATGGATTTGAGAGGACAATACCAAGCTGCAAATTTCCTACTTTTCCATTCAGCGATGAGTTATGGAGATTGATTGGTTCAGGACCTTTTTGCACTCCGAATTCTCGTAAGGCGAAGCTAAGTTTGATCAGAAATCCTGTGATTCGGGTTCTCGCCAAGGTTCTGGGGCATTCCTTCAATGCGAAGGAGGAGATAGGTTCTCTAAGTGTAGTTGAGCTCATGATGATACACTATGGGCTTCCTTCTCCACACGACATCTACGGTAGAGAGGTTCCTTCAGAGCTTCAGAACGTAATCGTACATGTACGCTTATCCTATTACATAAACGAACATGTCCGTTTATCACATAACATAACCGTACATGCTTAAAAGGATATTGTGTTGGTTTGTCTTGCTTCAACTTGTGGAAATTTTCTACAACCAAGAGAGGTCGGAGTAATCTACCAACGCAATGAAAATCCTCACCTCATTGTCATATTTATCTCGCTTGATACCAATTTTGCTTTCAATTCCTCGGCTAACGTAAACATACATGAACGTTTACCGTATTACATAAACGAACATTTCCGTTTATCTGCAAAAATGCTCCAAAAATCTCACTTGACTCCAAAAATGCTCCAAAAGTGCCTCTTTTCATCCTTTTATGCAAAAACCTGTAAAAACCTTAAAAGTGCAAAAACAAGGGTAAAGTGGTCCAATTCCTATGAATAAGACTCAGATCCTGATAGAAAAACACGGTTAAAACCGGTACAATTTATCAGGGTATTGTGTACATATCGGTCCAAGGACAACCACTTGTAGACATTTGTATGAAAGGTATTCCAATTGTATTTTGCACATTTTGATTAACAATAAAATTCAAAACGATTATCAGATTTTATATAACTCTTTTTGGCAATTTTGTTACATTAGATAAATTGTCATATATCACTATGTCTATTAATAGATATGTGCAAAATACAATTGGATAATCTTTTGATATCACTATGTTTCCTAAATTTGGATTTCCAACCCATTCCAAAATAGTTGTAGGTGTTATAGTGTTATAACACTATGTCTATTAATAGATATGTGCAGAAGGTTGTTTTCTGCGGACGAGTTTAAGTTAAACGCTGCGTTTTGGGCAAAGGAAAAGGGAAAAAAACCCTTAAGTCGTTTCTTTTGTCTCATTAGTTGTTTTGGCCGCTTTTGAGAGAGAGAAAAGAGAGAAAGAGTGTTCTTGGTGTTATTGGAGATTTTCTGGAAATTTGAGGCTGTTTCTGTAGAGATCTGTAGCTGGGATCGTTATAGGAGCTTCCTAGGAGCGTTGTTTTGCTTGTTTGAGGTTCAGATTCGTCTTGGCAAAGGTAAGTGCAGGACCATGGCTTATCTAAGCTAGAGATCTCTGTAATTTGCGTGTTATGTGTTGTTAGACTTGTTAGATTGGTATTTGGGACGATTGGAAGGTTTCTTGTGGCTTGGATTGTGTTTTGTGTTTACAGGAACAAGAATCCGGTGAGAAGCTTCGGGGGAAAACGATGCTCGGCATTGCATCGGTCGATGCACTCTGTGCGTCGGTCGATGCAAATGCGAGGACGGCGCGAAAATCTAGGATTTTCGTGCTTTGTTGAGCATGCGTCGGTCGATGCAAGTTAGCCTTGCATCGGTCGATGCAGATCTTGCGTCGGTCGACGCAACCTCCAACTGGTGTCGGTCGATGCATGTTGGCATCGGTCGATGCTGAGTCCTGGTTTGTTATTGTTGATTGTTTATTGATGGTTAGAGATGTCTCTATTGCTTGTATGTATAGCCCAATAGATGGGAGGATTGCCTTACTGAGTGTTTATAAAATACTCATGCATTGCAATTTGTGTTTGTGATGCATGTAAAGGCAAAGTGTGATCGTGGAATCAAGGCAATGAAGAGGAGGATGTTCTAGTGGTTCGCTTGGTTGTCTGGCTTCTGTTAGATTGCTAGAGTTGAGTCCTAGAATGTTGTTTAGGATTGCTGGTTCTCTGGTTTATGCTGTATGGATCATTAGTTTATGATTTGGAATTAATATTGGTTATTGGTATCTGTTTTCCGCTGTTGGTTGTGTTTGTGGTTAGATGGCTAGTGGGTCTGAGACCACTAGCTGTAGTTATTATTTATTATTTATTTAAAAAAAACGGGTCAGGTCGTTTCATGTATTTCTTTGATTTAACTCGAAACTAGTAATATGGTATAACTCGGAATAGAAAGATAAAACCATAATCTAACTCGTAATGTGGTTTAACTCGAAATAGAAAGATTAAAAGGAAATTACATAACAACAAAAATAAGGAAAGTTTAGGCAGACTTGGTTTGCAAGCAATCGAAGGAGTAGCAAAACAATGAGTTAAACCACATTGTTTAAGGTATTCGAAATAAAAATGGAAAAAAGATTAAACTGAAAAAAGGAAATTACATAACAACAAAAATAAGGAACGTTTAGGGAGACTTGGTTTGCAAGCAATCAAAGAAGTAGCAAAACAATGAGTTAAACCACATCAAATCATTTTGCAGATAAGCGTACATGTTCGTTTATGTAATAGGGTAAACGTTTATGTACGTTTACGTTAGCCGAGGAATTGAAAGCAAAATTGGTATCAAGCGAGATAAATATGACAATGAGGTGAGGATTTTCATTGACGTTGGTAGATTACTCCGACCTCTCTTGGTTGTAGAAAATTTCCACAAGTTGAAGCACGACAAACCAACACAGTATCCTTTTGAGCATGTACGTTTATTTAATAGGATAAGCGTACATGTACGTTTAAGTTGTTTGGTAACATGTACGGGTTCGTTGTAAAGTTGTCTCGGTTCATGCAGTGGCTTCAATGAACTCTCGTTGCTTTCCTTTTTCCGCTAATCTGTAATTAAATGATTAAGTACCACCATTTTTTTCCTTTTTTTGAGCTAATTACTCTCACTTACGCTATATTTATTATGTACCGGTCTAACTAAAACCAATTTGATTTTTTCAATTTCTTTGGTTCATAACAACAAATCTACATTTTCCTCATATTATTATGTATTTATAAAGATAAAAAACTGACCAAAGAGAAATTACTAGTTTAATATTACTAGAATATTGTTATGTATTTCTTTGATTTAACTCGAAACTAGTAATATGGTATAACTCGGAATAGAAAGATAAAACCATATTCTAACTCGTAATGTGGTTTAACTCGAAATAGAAAGATTAAAAGGAAATTACATAACAACAAAAATAAGGAAAGTTTAAACAGACTTGGTTTGCAAGCAATCGAAGGAGTAGCAATACAATGAGTTAAACCACATTATTTAAGGTATTCGAAATAAAAATGGAAAAAAGATTAAACTGAAAAAAAGAAATTACATAACAACAAAAATAAGGAAAGTTTAGGGAGACTTGGTTTGCAAGCAATCGAAGGAGTAGCAAAACAATGAGTTAAACCACATCAGATCATTGACTGACAGGTACCATGTTTATTGAGCGGGTCTTTTGGTTATATCGTGCTTCGGAGGCAAGGAAGGAAACGATGTCAATGAGACTAAACATGTAAGAATACTTTTACAATAGTGATAATATTATAATTTCTAAGATTACATTTTTTTTGTGTGTTTAGCAAGTAAGTGCAGTTTCTTGTTTAAAAATATTTTCAAAGACTGATGATCCATATAACATCTTGTTTCCAATTTCAGGTCGACGTTGTAGTGAAATCTCGTTCAAAGAAAAAACGTATGAAGAAGATGGCAATAGCTAGTGCAAAGTTTTCAGCAAAAAAGACACCTAGTGCTATGTTAAACCGGTTTCTTTAGAGGAAGAAGAAGACAAATCCAAAATACCTAGACTAAACTCGTTTTGTTTCATTGTTCTTCTCGGCCACAAGAACTTTTTTGTCTTTCGACGATCTCTTTCGATGACTTGTGTTTTTACGCATTTGATGTTTTGGAATCTTTGTACTGCTCTTGGTTTCAATAATAAAAAGTTTTCTTGTAAGGTTTTTGAACTTATTTATGAAGTTGTCACATTTTGTGGAATAAGTATATTTTTCCGCTATGGTCTAATAAGTTTATGCTGTTACTAATATTTTTGTTTCATTTACTTAAGGACAAATTAACCTTTATCTCGAACATAGAACTGTTCTTGGGAAGTACTTAGGCACTTATCTAGAAAGTTGTCACATTTTGTAAAGAATTCATAAGTGTGTTGCACTTATGCAGCGTAAAGATGCGTCTACCATTCATTCAGAAGTGGTTCATCCGCATAATTAAATCGAATCCCATGTGTGCAGAAAAATCATAAATTTTAACATGACTTAATGCACGGAGCAAAATGCACGAAGCAAAATGGCAAGGGTCATTAAAAACATAGCTATGCACCATTAGAACAATTAAGCGGAAAACGATAATGTATATGTCAGCCGACTTGTTGTTTCCATATATGTACGTACAAGTACCTTCATCATTATATCAGTGTGTACATACAACTTCCTTCATATGTAAGTACATGTAGATTCATATGTACGTACAAGTAGCTTCATATGTAACTACCTTATTAGGCTACAATCATATTAGTGTGTAAATACAAGTTCCTTGCTATGTACATATAAGTTGTTTCATATATAAGTACCTTAATTAGGCTACAATCATATATGTGTGTACGTACAAGTTCCTTCCTATGTACGTACAAGTAGCATCATATGTAACTACCTTAATTAGGCTACAATCATATCAGTGTACGTACAAGTTTTTTGCTATGTACGTACAAGAATATTAATTTGTATGTACAAGTAGCTTCGTCTGTAAATACCTTAATTATATTAGTGTGTACGTACAACTTCTTTCATATGAACTTACAAGTAGGCTTATATGTACGTACAAAGACCTTCATATCTACGTACCTTAATTAGCAATGGTACGACATAACACGAAGACATGCAAACAACCAAAACCTCATTGCATCTTGGAATTTCAAGAATCATGTATGACCATGAGTCAATGCCTCAACTAGAAGAGACTTATCCTTAAATATGTCTACCACTTGGGGGTATTTCCATTTGCTTGCTCAATGACTCAACCACTGAGTCAATGCCTCAAATGGTATTTCCATTTACTTGCTCACTGTTTTGATGGAAAGACTAACATTTGGGGGTTTCCACCAATGCTCCCTATTTCCAAACTACATGAGAAAAGATGATGGATTTGTTGTCAACGGTGAAGTCATGATTGTTGTTGAGGTTGATGTTTTTGAAGTAATCAACACATTAGATGAATCGGAGAAATCTGAACAGGCATTCGAACTTGTGAGCAAGAAAATGGAGATTGTTGGTGTTGAGTCTGAAGACGAAGATTTGCTCCAGAAAACTCCATCAGAAAAGGAAGGCAACGATGTCAATGGGACTAAACATGTAAGAATACTTTTACAAAAGTGATAATATGATAATTTTCAAGATTACATTATTTTTTTGTGTGTTTAGCAAGTAAGTGCAGTTTCTTGTATGACAATATTTTCAGTTCAAACTTGGAAGATCCGATTCCGCCGTTAGATTGAGTCACCGTCTAGAAAGGTACTTACTCTTACCGCCTTTGAATAGCGAGCAGAACAAAACATCATCATCGTAAAACCGGAGTAGAAGACTCAAACAAAACTTTCTTACATTAAAGAGATTTGGAATTAGCTTAAAATCAAACCTATTAAATACACATTGAACCAAAATTGTCACAATATTGTTCACATTACGATAATCATCCACTATAATCACCTCGTTATCATTAGCCACATTGTTCCCATTACGATAATCATCCACCATAATCACCTCATTATCATTAGCCACATTGTTCCCTTTACGATAATCATCCACCATAATCACCTTCTTGTCATCAGCCACATTGTTCCCATTACGAAACTCATCCACCATAATAATAGCCACATTGTTCCCATTACGATACTCATCCACCACAATCACTTCATTGCCATCACCCACATTGTTCCCTCATTGTCCGATTACCTTCTCAGCCACATTGTTCCCTTCTTGTCCGATTACCTTCTTAGCCACATTCTCCCGTTCTTGTCCGGTTAGATCCACACCCACATTGTTTCGTTCTTGGCCGGTTAGATCCTCAGCCACATCATCACATAGTGATTTCAAGTATGAATAGTTCTTTTTAACCATGGCAAGTCTCTCTGCGAATTTATTATACTTATCCTCCATTTTCTTATGATATGTTTCTGCTTCTACTTTCACAGTCAAGAGCTCCTCGTTCTTCATCCTCAACTCATCCTCCATTCTCTTAACCTCCTCAACGATTTTCTTCTTCTCCTCTTTGTCAGTCTCAATATCCTTAAGCAAGCATTGATTTTTTGCCTCGGGTTCCACAAGTTGGTTCTAAAGATGCGATTTCATCATCTCATTCATTTCATGTACATGGTTCTAGACTCTCATGATCCTCCTTTAGGAATTCATGCCTTGTCGTCAATAGCTTATCTTGTGATGAGTTTGCTTCATTGCTCCTTTGTTCTTCTTCTTTGATACCAACATCCATTTGAGGGGTTATGTTACTCTCTCTTGGTGGATTATCATACTCGATATCGCTCCCGTCGCTGATCATAATCGCATCTGCCACATAAAGAGAGATTCAAAAAAAACTTTCTTACATTAAAGAGATTTGCAATTAGCTTAAAATCAAACCTATTAAAAATATTTAGAAACAAACCTGTCACAATATTATTCACATTACGATAATTATCCACCATAATCACCTCATTATCATTAGCCACATTGTTCCCATTACGATACTCATCCACCAAGGAACAATGTGGTTGAGAAGGTAGTTAGACAATGAAGGAACAATGTGGCTGATGACAATGAAGTGATTATGGTGGATGAGTATCGTAATGGGAAAAATGTGGTTGATGATAATGAAGTGATTGTGGTGGATGATTATCGTAATGGGAACAATGTGGCTGATGACAAAGAGGTGATTATGGTGGATGAGTATCATAATGGTATTATCAATTAGTATTACACAGAAGAAATCAGTTATAGACACTAATACAAACATTCATTGGCATTGCCATTTATTTATTTGTGTTATGATGACTGGAGTAACATAATACGTAATGACACCTTGGCTCTACCCTAATAAACTCAACTATCCTTAACTACCTTAATTAGGCTACAATCATATTAGTGTGTAAGTACAAGTTTCTTGCTATGTACATATAAGTTGTTTCATATGTAATTACCTTAATTAGGCTACAATCATATATGTGTACGTACAAGTTCCTTCCTATGTACGTACAAGTAGAATCATATATACGTACAAGTATCTTCATATGTAACTACCTTAATTAGACAACAATCATATCAGTGTGTACGTACAAGTTCTTTGCTATGTACGTACCAGAATATTAATATGTACGTACAAGTAGCTTCATATGTAACTACCTTAATTATATTAGTGTGTATGTATAATTTCCTTCATATGTACGTACAAGTAGGTTCATATGTACATAGAAGGACCTTCATATCTACGTACCTTAATTAGGAATGGTAGGGCATAACACGAAGACATGCAAGCAACCAGAACCTCATAACATCTTGGAATTTCAAGAATCATGTATGTACTATGAGTCAATGCCTCAACTAGAAGAGACTTATCCTTAAATGTATAATTCAACACAAACTCCATATAGTATACATTCACAAGCTTCTCAGCTTTCATTGGGACATCTCTTTGAATCATCATGGTTGTGAAATCAACCTTTATACCAACCCAATTCATGAACATCAAAGGTGCACCAATTAGTGATTCTACAACATCGGCCACACTATTGCCTTTCAAATTCATCTTAGTGGTAATGTATATGTTTTTAGACTCGGGTAGCATATCATTTACAAGAGCATATGTTGCACATGATTGACCACGAATCATCCAAAATTTAGAGGATCATGGCTACATTGACACTAACCTCACCATTTAATAATCCAATTAATTTACGAGTTAAAGAATCCAATGTCTCCCTACTATAAGTTGATTTTCTTATAAATTTGTTTTAATGAATTTGAATGTTGTTCAATTTATTTGAATTAGTTTAATTTCAAATAAGAAACTTAAAGCACATAATATGTATCTCTAGATGATACAACTAACGACAATAGTTTGAACGCAAAGCTAGAGTAGGACATTAAAAGAAATATAGATCCTCAATGAAAGATAAGTTGGTATGTGGTTGAAGCTCGAGGAGAAAGGTCCAACTTCTTCAACATGTCAAGGGTCGGAAACAAACAAGCATCAGACAAGATTGTTGCAAACTTCAAGACTCTTAAAAAACAACCTGCACGTAGTTAGAAATTCATTAACAGAAGATTAACTAAATACAATATTAATACATAATACTTATACTATCAACCTATGCATTTACCAGAGAAAGCTCATGTAATCAATCAACTAATCAAAGAGATAATATATTATGTGGTCAGGACTTAACTGCATTCTTTAGGATGATAGAGACATCTAAGAGAAACTCAAGAACCTTGCCACCAACACTCTTTCTCCTGGCTTCTTCATGGTCCATAATACCGTCCGAGGTTGTAAGAACAATGTTTCCAAACAAGACAAGTCAAAAATTCAATGTAAGCTCACCAAATATAAGACTTCTCCAAGATAACACAAGGCACATAATCCAATTCTTATTCCTCTATAAGATTCTATGTATTAGCAAGTCAGGAATCTAGAAGCAGAAAATCTACGCTTGAGAGTTTTGAAAAAGAGAGAAGTAGAAGGATCAACTCCCTAGCAAACTCCAAAGGACAATGACTCATCTTGATATCCATTCTACCAGAAAATATATTCAACTGATTATCCTTAAATTGCTACATCGTACATGAATCATTTACTTATATGCGGATGGCGTGAATTTATCTGGTCTCACATATTGGCGTCCATATTTGGATTCCCCTGGATTTTGCGTCTTGGGTGCGTCCGACTTGAAAAAATCTGGTCTCACATATTGGCGTCCATATATGGATTTCCCAGGATTTCGTGTCCTGGGTGCAACCGGCACATCATTCACTATCCCTTTACTCTGTTTCTTCCTCTTTCTCACATAGACAAGTAGCTTTCTCACAACCGGCACATCTGCTGATCCATTTCCACCAGAACCCGTCTGTTCCCGCTCTTCTTCCTCGTCCGTTCCCATCAGTTCACGTCCGTTCTCGTCCATTCCGTCTGTTCCCGCTGTAGCTCCTTTGATTGCTGTTCTTTGTTAGAATTCCTCTCAATTTGCTCCTCTGATTTCTCCTCCTCTCTGTTATTAACTCTCTCATTAGCATCATCCTTCTTTGACGCATTCTCACTAGCATTCTTCTCAATTTGCTCCTCTGATTTCTCCTCCTCTCTCTTATTAACTCTCTCATTAGCACCATCCTTCTTTGACGCATTCTTTGATTGCTGTTTTGTGTTAGAATTCCTCTCAATTTTCTCCTTTGATTTCTCCTCCTCTCTATTATTAACTCTCTCATAATGTACTGCCATTTCCTTTGGCCAGGCAATGAATTCGCCAATTGCATTTATTAGCATCTCAATGTCATCTACTGGTGCCTAAAGACGTATGTCTATCTTGACCTCAGACACTGTCACAGCAACTTCATCAGGCTTCAAGGGTACATTGCGGAGAAATACACGGCTTGGATAGCAATATCCTATTGCAACAATATCATTATTTCCATTATGGTTGATCAAGTTGCACTTGAAAGGCTCATTTACCACTTGAGATGGAGGTAGTGGCTTCTCTGCCTTCTTCTTGGACTCCTTAAGTTTTGTGATCTCTTCAGCCATCTCACGTTGTAGCTCATCATCTGATCCTTTTCCACCAGAATCCTTTTCTCCCTCTTCTTCATTTTGATATTGAGACTGTGGCTCATCACGGGCTGAAAAGGAGAATATTGAGGTTGTGACTCATCACTATGACGTGCCGGATCACGAGACTGAAAAAGGGAATATGGAGGCTGTGACTCATCACGACGTTGTAGCTCATCTTCTGATCCTTTTCCACCAAAATCATGTTCTTCCTCTTCTTTGTTTTGATATTGAGACTGTGGCTCATCACGAGGCTGAAAATGGTTTTCATGGGGCAGTGACTCATCACTACGACATGCCGGATCAAGAGATTGAAAAGGGGAATATGAAGGTTGTGGCTCATCATGAGACTGTCCTTTCAAAGCTTCTAATTCTACTCTCATGTCACAAATGGCATTTTCTACTCTGTGGAGTTTAATTAAGAAGGGTGAATGAGAGTTGTTCACCCCTAGAGATGAACCCATGAATTATTCATTAATAATGATTAATTTGAATGATATATATCTAGTGGAAATGAAGAAGAAGATATTACTTATACAAAAAATAGCAACGAAATTATTTATCCATTATGATTTTCATTTAATTGTTTACAGAAACATAAACAAAACAAACGTTAAGGTAACAAATATCTTTATAGAAAGAAAGAAAAAGAAGCTTTGGCTGACTTTTTCTCTCTCAAGCACAACTATCAAGAAACGCAAAAACCTCTCCTCTTCCGACGTCGATGGAGCTCCAGCTCGCCGGCGTCGGGATCTCAGTTCCAATCTTCTATTTTCTTGCAAATGTTGGATTTTTCTTTGTTCTCCCCGCTACTTTGCTTGTCGCCATCCTCACCCCATGATCTCTGATCCTTCACTCCCCCTGGTTTCCCCCAATGAGTGCGAGTTTGAAATAGTACACGGGTGGATCTTTGTGACCCATCTCTCCCTTGCTCTGCTTACACCGTCTGGGAACTCGACAGAGGAAGGCTCCCTCAAATCCAAATTTTCAAAAAAGGTTAAACCTGAAGTACGACTTAATCTCTCCCCTCGATCTCCGGTATGTATTTGCCTTGCGACCCTCGGCGCTCACTGATATTACCGAATCTACAAGTTATTGCTTGTACCGGTGAAGATGACGACATCATAAGTTTTTGACCTAATCCAAGATGTGGTTCCTGTTATTGGACCTGGCCCATTAAGATGTCATTATTGGCCCACTCACCAAACTGCTAATTCTAAAATCCAATATGCTTGGCCCAACTTCAAACTGAAGGAAGATAAAGTTTGCATTTTCAGACTCCCCTTGTTGGTAGCTGAACCTCCGATCCTGGTTTCCTTAACTCAATTTCCACACGCCGGATTTGCCTTTATCAGTTTCAAAGAAGCTCAATCCTCAAGCAGCTGCACATGTCAGGTTCGTATCCAGATCTCGCCTTATAAATGCAATTTGAGGATCTTCGGACCGACTCTTTCCTTAGCTCGCCAAGTTGTTTATCACCGGCTTGCTAGTAAAAGTCTGTTGAGAAACGACATTATGATCCTGCCTCCAAGGTGCGGGGATTACTGTATGCTCTTCATTCACTCAGCCTTTGGTCCCCTAAACTCCAAATTCTCCCAAACACCTTGTGGCCATATCAAAGATATTTGTTTTGCAAGAAAAGGTGTGGAGCTGAACGACATGAGGTTTGTTTCAAATCCAATGCTTATTAATTCCAGAATTGATTCAACGTATTGCTTGTCAAACTCTAGTAGATGGTTAGATCAAGATTACGAACTCTTTGGCCGAAGACTCCATTTGAGAAGTAATTCACCATCGTGGTTATGGCTTGGCGTTAAGTTGTTGAGAACTCTAGTAGTACTAACCTCTATAGCTGTGTGCTGCAAATCGGAAATCTTGAGCTTGTATGATATGTGTATCCCGAACCCCCACCTTTACCTACAGGATGTAAGCTTGGGTTTGTTCCCTCTGTCCAATGTAGAACCGATTACAAGCTTTGTGTGGGACTAACCTCCATGACCGATGGTTTCATGTGAGGGAGGATCCACCTGCTCGGTTACGGTTAGACATATTCTAATGGAGATCCCCAGTTATTGCTTATCCAAAGACTATGAGGTATGTGCACTTCTTTCGCCTAACTGTTGGAATTGTTTCTCACTCTACCGCTAGATAGTGTGACCTTGGCCACGACTCTGCTTTGGTAGTGAAGCATAGTCCGAGTAAAACCTCTCCAACAAGGTAATGTATCCAGCCTCAGCCTTAAAAGACAATGACTCTCTTATTGAGTTTTGGTCCTGTGTTTGTTCTTGGCAAGCTCCGCAAACCTATTTCATCAGTGAGAACCCCCTTCTTCGAACCCTTACCGGCACTTTTATAATGCTTGAACCTTTAGTTTCCTCCATGAAGCACCTTTTTGAAAGCTCTTATGTGTCATTCGCCCGAGCTACTTATGACCACTTGTTGGTTGGGGATTACTCGAAGATCACCTTCAAGCTAGAATCCTTCAAGACATCAACAGACCTTCCATCTTTTGCAAGCTTCTCCAAGTTATGCATTTACTTGGAAGACTCATGGAGTTTCTATTTCTATTTTGCTTGCACTCTTTTGCTTTTAATTTGTAAGAACATCTTTCTTTGGAGGATTTAGTTTCTAATGAAATGCTTGTTTGACAAAAGAAAAACGTTATGGCAAAAATCATGTGTTTTTGTATAACTTTACTAAAAGATTAAATTTATAACACACTGTTTAATAGAAAATTAGAAATATACTTCTTTAGTATTTTCAAAAGTTATCTTCAAATATTGGCATCAGCTTAACTCATTTTATTAATTATATACGATAAATTGATATATGAATTTTGTTTTTGTAAAACTCCATATGAAGTTCCGTGAACAACCACGACTCGTTTATTTGTAAACAATGTTCTCTCAGCTAGGCTTTTCTGAGCTATGTATAATATATATTGATGTTGAAAAAAAAACCCCAAATGAAGGGAACAAATTGTATCATGATTTGGACAGAAATAGCTATTAATTGTCATTCTTCTCTGGATTCAATCGTTTGTTTAAATAATTGTGTATTGATGATTAATCATATGAATAATTGAAACACAAAATAGCTATTAATTATCATGTTGGAATCTTTCGCAATATAATTAGATGAAGTTGTAGAAAATGTCCAACCAATAACGCAACACATTGGTGACATCTCTTGATGGGGGAAGTAGTGGTGATGATGTTAGGGAGAGGTCCACAGACAGCAACTATCAATTATTATTATAAGTAAAGTAAATATATTTTACTAGTTATAAATCAAACATTATCACTAGTAATGTCATATATTTTGTGTATGTGTGAAAAATTCACGATTCGTAATTTCTATACTTTTTAGTAGATTCATCAAGGCTC
Source organism: Camelina sativa (assembly GCF_030686135.1). Lineage (NCBI taxonomy): Eukaryota > Viridiplantae > Streptophyta > Magnoliopsida > Brassicales > Brassicaceae > Camelina > Camelina sativa. The sequence goes on along the minus strand of NC_141886.1, from coordinate 3,931,271 downwards.
AAACTTGTTGTGTATGTGTTTGTAATACTAATACCAATCGATGCATGGTATTGTTCCTAATCTCCAACCATCTGGTATTAGGATGTGCAACACGTACAAACGAATCGAGTTATATTCTATCAACGCGTACTAGCGCAGCTACTATGACAAGAGATATTTATTTACTTTTGTCTGGAAAACACGTGTTTTGTGTGCAGAAACTTGGGCAAATGACATTTTCTCATTTGAATTTCACCTAATGCCGATGCTGTTAGGAAAACAGCTAAAAACTAAAACATAATGATTGACATTTCATATGAAACTTCATCCGATATTATATTGCGTTCAAAGTAGAAACTACCGTAACGACTAACGCGTATAGGCTATATATAGCCTAACTTTTTAGTTGTGCTGGCACTGTTAATAATACTTTACTAAGACTTAATAAACACGTTTTTTTTTTGTCTGTGCAAAACAACGACTTAAAACACGTAAGGTTCCGAAAGTGTTAGAAATTAAGAAGTATCTTTACATTGTTTAATCAAAGGATAGAAAGCGATCGTTATTGCAACACAAATCAGGATAGAATTATATGATCGGAAGTATTAAACATCAAATCATATTATAATATAATATTAATGTAAATTGTATAAACCACATAAAATGGGGAAAAACCTCAAAAATACGTCTTCTAATTTTTTTGGACGTTTAATACATGTAGTTATTAAATTAGACAAAACATACCTGGTTTAATTTCTGTTGCCTTAAAAAACCATCGTTTTATTTATAATGGTAGATCCATACTTACGACTTAACAGTCGTTAACACTAGTGACGGAATTGTTAACATGCGTTAAAAGATAACTCCATGTGATTAATTAGTCGTAAATAAAGACACTGTTACCCTTTTATTTTTTTTCCAAATCAATTCGGGATCTAAGAACCCTAAAAGATTTTTCTTCTCAAATATCTTCAAATCTCAAATTCCATTAATTGCGATGATTGTTGGGGTCTGAATAGTTGTGGTTCTGGTTGATTGTGTGGTGTGTTTCTTGCAACTACAAATTCTCTGTCGATTCTTGAAAATAGAATTTTGTTATGAAACAAAATCTAACCGGCCAGATCGGAATGAATGGCCAATGTTTATCACCGGCGGGAACAAAAAAAAGGTGAACACGTCGGAAAAATAAAAGACAGCGCGTAATATATATTAGTCTACGAGTTGTTTGGTGTACCAATCTCATCTGTGCTATGGATGATTTAATCTCACTAAAGAAGTACACGTGTCATTAATCGGTTAAGGTAGACCATCCAAATATATAAGTAGTACTGTGTGAGTGCCCACAGCAGATAAATAAAACCTCTTCTCTTCTTCCTTTAAGACTAATGACATGTTCTCTCGAGTCTCCACCACGTCACGTTTTATTTGAGCATCAAACAAAATTCTATTTTCAAGAATCGACAGAGATTGTGTAGTTGCGATTCTTGCAACGAATACACCAACAGTAGCACACAATCAATCAGAACTATAAAAATCACTTTTACTGTTCTTAGATCCCAAATCGATTTGGGAGAAAAATAAAAGGGTAATAATGTTTTTATTCTGACTAATTAACCATATGAGAATATCTTTTAATCCAGATTAACAATTCTATCACTAGTGTTAACGACTGTTAAATCGTAAGTATGAATCTACTATTATAAATAAAATGATGGTTTTTTAAGGCAACGGAAATTAAACCAGATATTTTTTGTCAAATTTAATAACTATAGATATTAAACATCCAAAAAAAGTTAGATAGCATATTTTTTGGATTTTTTTCCCAGATAAAATAGACGAAAACGATTTGAACTATGAGTCAGCAGTCAGTATCCGTGATTAAAAAAAAGATAGAGCAAAAAAAATAAAATAAGAAAAGACTTAGCTTTCCTATAAATACCACTAGAACATCTCCATTTGCTTCACGGCTCCTATTGTTGTTGTTTGCTATTTTCCTCTCAAAATATTATATTTTCTTATACTTTTATTCACTTAATCTCGTGTGAAATGGATTTCTCTCCGATCAACTGCCTCATTTTCGGTAAATCATTTTTATAATACGTTAATATCAAAATTTGTATAATGTATTTAACTTAATTTGTTCTAATCCTTTTCTTTTTTGGTCTCTAATTATGTGATCAGACTTGGATGACACATTATACCCTCTGAAAACTGGATTGGCGCCAGCTGTCAAGAAAAATATTGATGGTAATTAAACAATAACAATTAGAGTTAATGCTTTCTATGTTTTTTTTAGAGCATTCGGTTTAATTATTTGATTATATGGGCAGATTTTCTAGTGGAGAAATTTGGATTCCCAGAAAGTAAAGCTTCAAGTTTGAGAGTTGAGCTCTTCAAGACGTATGGAAGTACTCTTGCGGGTCTCAGGGTAATTTCACTTCTTCATTTTTATTTCATTTTCTTAAGAATTACTTCATTGTATATATCATTGATTTTCTAATTGATTGTTTACTCTTTATTTCTTATAAATTTATAGGCGTTAGGTCATGATGTGCATCCTGATGAATATCACAGGTAATTAATAATCATCATCTTCAACCAACTACTATATGATGTTTTGATCTCAGGGAAACAATATTTGTTTTTCTTAAGTTTTTTATTTATTTATTTCTTGCATAATTTTGTTTTGTAGTTTCGTGCACGGAAGATTACCATATGGCTCGATCGAACCAAACAGCAAGCTACGTAACCTTCTGAACAAAATCAAACAGAGGAAAATTGTAAGTATAATCAATCTTTATTATATATAGCATGATTTATTATTTATTGTTTGCGAAAATGAATAAATGATCATTGTTTTTTTTTTTGTTCTCGTGTTTAGATTTTTACGAATTCGGACAGGAACCATGCGGTCACGGTTCTGAAGAAACTGGGGTTAGAAGATTGTTTTGAAGAGATGATTTGTTTCGAAACAATGAACCCGAATTTATTCGGATCCGGATCAACAACAGCACGATCCGATGAACACCCCGTCGTTCTTAAGCCTTCGTTGGCCGCTATGGATATTTGTATTCGTGTAGCCAACGTTGACCCTCGCCGAACAGTGTTTTTGGATGATAATATCCACAATATTACCGCGGGTAAATCTGTCGGGCTCCGCACAATCCTGGTAATTTTTTTTTTCTTTAATTCCATTCACATCTTCTTATTAACGACAGTTGTAATTTGAGAACTCATTCTTTTTCTAAAAAATTGGTTAAAAAAAAGGTGGGGAGAGCAGAAAAGACGAAAGATGCGGATTACGCGGTGGAGACGGTAACTGAGATAGCTACAGAAGTGCCGGAGATTTGGACGACGGCAAAAGCTAGTAAGGGCGGGTATGACGCCGGGGGTGAGAGGATCAGAAGGAGCAAGAGTGAGCTGGAGGGTATGGCTTCAATCACAGCCGTCGGTGCTTGACGCGATGAAGTGAGCGTATGGTGCGGGCCGTTGGATCTTTTAACGTCTAGTAGTATGTTGGGTTTGTTGTACAGATAGGCGTTAAAAAATGTTGATAATGAATGTGAATAGAATAAATAATAATAGTGGTGGTGGAGAATATGCATCCCATGTGGACACTAATTGTGAATACGCAATCAGATATTATCATGTAATGTCGACAAATGACAATGATTCCATATGTTGTACATTTTTATGTTTTAACTAAATTTTAAGTTTTAAATGAATTTTTAAAGATTATATCTAATTTCTATCTTAGTTAGTATTAAAATTTTTACCAAATCATAATTAATAATATAAAAAATCCACAAATATTTTGGAAAACAAATGTTCTTTTAAATAAAAGTTTTTATTTATATGACATAATTTCAGAAATAGTAATTTTATATTATGACAAACTAATCCATATTAGAATCTGTTTTGCTCCTATGACAGAGTTATAGAGGGTCTACTACAGTTGGGTGGTTGCGTGGGAGAAACGAATAGAACGATTAGAGTTTGAAGTGGATTTGGAAGTAGTAGTAGGTTTTCTGACGGCAAGAATTAGTGAGGCTAATCTGCTGTCTTTCCTACTATAGTTGTGTCATAGATTTGCAAGGGAATAGATAGCCCGGCTTGTTCATGTGCATCGGAAAGCTAATAGTCTAGCGAACGGGTTAGCGAACCATGCATTCACCTTGCCACTTGGTTTTCATTTGTTTGAGTCAAGTTCGAGTTGTGTTTTAAGTCTGTTGTCTCGGATGATGCCCGTGGTGTGGGTACAATAAAATGTATTTGTATTTGATTTTTTTAATATATAACGGGAGTTTACTCCCTCTGTTCTACCAAAAAGAAACTAATCTTAAATGATTTAAATTTTAGATAAAACATATATTAAAATAGTTATCAAATAAAAGAAATTAATTTCTAAAAATTCTTTTTAAAGGCTTTTTATATATTCGCTTGTAATTACATGAATTAAAATTTGCAAAATAAACATATGTAAAACATAAATAAAACTATATTAATATTCTCATAAACTAATAAAAAATTCGTTTTTATAAGCTCATTATCCGGTTTTTAATCGCCAAGCTCATTGCCCTTTTTAAAGTTTTTTTATTTTTATCTTCTTATGAATAAAAATATTATATTATTACTTATGTATAAAAGCATTAACATTACAATGATAAATACATTTTTTACCAGTTTAAACTACTTAGACTGCTACTTTGAACTTTAACATTTATTTTTATTGTTTAATATATTCATCCTAAATAGTTTTTTAAAGGGAAATTCTCACAAAAACATAAAAATAAGTTTTTTTTAAATGACAAATGTTAAAATAAATATAATTAACTAACACACGTAAAATTAACATAGTTTGTTATATTTTTCTAGTATTCGACTTTGGTTGAGAAAAAATTAAATTTTCTTTTGTATATAGACACACACACATATATATAGATACATTCATAACTATACATATATATATATTTCTAAAACCAGTTTTCTTATTTAGTAAAAAAAATATTGTATTAACATGACCTCATAACGTGTACAAAGAGTAAATGTTAATTATTATCGAAAATATTTAATCCGGTGAATTTTGACACTTCGCATATTTAATCCGGTGAATTTTGACACTTCGCATATTTAATCCGGTTTAATTTTACTTGGTAACCTCTCTTTTAATCTGGTTTTGAATCTCACACACTTTAATTTCCAATACAATTTAACTGTTTATTTCATTATAAGAAATCCCCTATATATTCATAGAGAAGCATTATCTTAAAAGAGCGCTTAAAAAGCTGAAGTGTTGTTGCCAATAGAGTTCAAGACACTATTTCTTAATTTGCCTTCAATTTTTAATAATATATACATTTACATTTTATTTTTCAAAAAGTTCAATAATACCTAAAATTGAATTCTGATATTAGACTTCTAACTTAATTGCATTTTCATAGAATATTTTAAATAAATTTTAAGAACTCTTGGTTCATATGGTGTGATATTATAATTATTCATACGGGTTAAATCTTAATTATTATATAAAAAAATACATATTCAAATAAAACTAAAAAATATATAATACACAAACAAATTTTAGATTCCAAATAATATTTTTATTGATAAGTATAATAAATTTTGTAAATAGAAATTACAGTATAATTATTTTACTATTTACATAGTGGGTTGTTACCTAGTTAGATTGTAATCTTATGCACTTAATGTAAATCGAGTAATAGCAAAAATTCTTTAGTTTTATGTACAGTAATACTTATCAATATTGATCATAAATGTCACGATCGATAAGTTCGATCAGTAACTTTGAAACTAGGCTTTATATAGTACAATACTAAGATTCATAACGAAAGAGCCAATTTGAAAACATCGTTTCTATGCCAATTTGAGAACATAGAAAGAGTGTTCTGTTCTCTATGCCATCCGACAAATCACCGAGACCGGATGGGTTTACCACGGAGTTTTTTAAAGCTGCATGGGATGTAATCAAGGTGGAGTTTGTGATTGCCATTCAATCCTTCTTCATCAAAGGTTTTCTTCCCAAGGGTGCTAATGCTACTATCTTTGCTCTTATTCCTAAGAAGGAGGAGGCTAGGGAAATGAAAGACTACAGACCCATTTCCTGTTGTAATATGATTTACAAAGTGATCTCAAAAATCTTGGCAAAAAGACTGAAGCTGCTCTTGCCAACTTTCATTGCTGGGAACCAGTCAGCCTTTGTTAAAGATCGCCTATTGATTGAGATGTTCTTCTGGCTACTGAACTAGTAAATGACTACCATAAAGGCACCATATCCCATCGGTGAGCCATCAAAATCGATATCTCCAAGGCTTTCGATTTTGTTCAGCGGCCTTTCCTTTGTAATGTTCTCACTACTTTGGAAATCCCACCAGAATTTGTTCACTGGCTTATGCTTTGTGTTACAACGACCTCATTCTCGATTCAAGTCAATGGAGAATTTGCAGGTTTCTTTAACAACTCGAGGGGATTAAGACAAGGGTGTTCTCTCTCCCCTTATTTGTTTGTGATTGTCATGGATATGTTATCCCGGATGTTGGAAAAGGAGGCTGGTGATATGTTACACACCTAAGCTTTGCAGATGATCTTATGGTACTGTCTGACGGTCAAGTGCGGTCTATAGAGGGTATTGTGGCGGTTTTTGATAGTTTTGAAAAGATTTTGGGTGTGAGGATAAGTATGGAGAAGTCTACAATATATTTGGGAGGGTTAACTGAGCTTGAATGTCAAGCAATCCAGCACAGTTTGAGTTTTGAGGTAGGCCAGCTCCCGGTGAGATATTTAGGCTTGTCATTGGTTACTAAACGTCTCACTGCTTCTGATTATTTGCCCCTTATTGAGCAGATAAAGCAGAAAATTGGTTCTTGGACAGCTCGTTTTCTGTCTTTTGCAGGAAGGTTGAATTTGGTACAATCAGTGTTATGGAGTATCTATAATTTCTGGTTGTCTGCATTCCAGTTACCGCGGAAATGTATTCAGGAGGTGGATAAGTTGTGTGCAGCCTTTTTGTGGTCTGGTCCGGACTTAAAATCATATCATAAAGCCAAAGTTGCTTGGGATGAGGTAAGCAAGCCGAAAAACGAAGGTGGGCTGGGACTACGGTCGCTGAAAGAAATGAATGATGTTGGCTGTTTGAAGTTAATTTGGCGTATTGTGTCGGGGTGAGAGTCTTTGTGGGTGAAATGGACAACAACCACTCTTCTCAAACGCCTAAAATTTTGGTCTCTTCCGCAGTCCACTACTGCTGGGTCCTGGATGTGGAGGAAGTTACTCAAGCTTAGGCAAGTTGCGGCAAACCTGTGTAAAACAGAGGTCAATAATGGTCTCCGGACTTCTTTTTGGTTTGATAATTGGTCGACCATGGGTCGTTTGGTGGATGTTGCAGGGGAACGAGGTATTATTGAGATGGGGATAAGTGTTCATATGACGGTGGCGGATGCGTGGGGCTCACGGCGTCAACGTCGACATCGCCTCTAAACTCTAACTCAGATAGAAGCTGAACTTGATTCAGCACGTGACCATAACAACTCCAGTGAGGATGTTGTCCTCTGGAGAGGTAAAAACGATAAGTTTCTTTTTTTTTTTTTGAATAAAATATAAAATTTATTCGAAAAAACTTTGTTACATCAAGTGCAGCGTTTGTTGAAGTAAATGAATTACATATTACATACTAAAGATATTAGCTTAGGGAGAGGGGTATCTTGAGGCAAGCCATGTCACCAGGCAGTCCCGAAATTGCCCATCTCCTTGTTCTTGGATAGAAAGTAACCGGTCTCTGATTTGGAGGTCAAGTCTTCGGGCAAGTTGAGCAGAAGGAATGGCGGGTGTTCCATTTCGTCGATTGTTGCGTTCTAGCCACACTGAGTGGGCTGTAAGCTGAAAGCTGTATCGAAGTAGAAAAAGTTTGTCCTTACCCAGTGATGTATCCATGAGCAGCGGGATGAGATGAGTCCAGGAGTTTGTGTAGCGCGTGAGAAGCAACTTTGAGCTGAGACCCGACCAGACCTCCCTCGAGTAATGACAGGTAAAGAACAAGTGGTCCCTAGTTTCCATGGCGTGATTGCAGAAGATGCACTGTGTTTGAGCTCCCACATTCCATTTCTGCATTCGGTCACCTGTTGAAAGGCGATTCTTAAGAGCAAGCCAAACCAGGAACGAGTATTTAGGTGTAGCATGCTTAAACCAAACTCCTCTATTCCAAGTGTTCTTCGTTTTTTGTTGTCTAATGGCCTCCCAAGTATCCTTTGTGCTAAAATTGGTCCGATAGCAGTCCCCCTTACCCTTCCAGAGCACAATGTCATCCCATGTCCCTAGTTCTTGTGTACGCAACCGATCGATAATCTGCTCTACCTGGTTGAACCATGCATTGCGATGGTGTCGTCGACGGTGAGTCATGACAACCTCCGCAATGGTTGCGTAGAGACCGATACCCATGTCAATACAGCCTCGCTGTCCTGCAGTAACTATTAGGCAGCCGAGAGAGGACCAGTTATCATGCCAAAATGAAACCTGCGAACCCCCATGCACCTCGTAGGAAACAAAATCATAAGCAAGTTGACGATATTTCAGGATCTTCTTCCACATCCAAGACCCTAAAGTAGTAGTCTCCTTGATTGACCAAAATGATCCTTTATTAATCAAGTAGATTCGCAACCATTGAGCCCAGAGGGACTTTGTCGAGAGCAGTCTCCAAATAAGCTTTAGACAGCTTACTTTGTTGGCTTCCTTCAATGATCGCAAACCTAAACCCCCTTCTTCCTTTAGAGTACATACCTCACACCATGCCACTTTGGCCTTTTTTGGGTTCAAACTGGGTCCTGACCACAAAAATGCAGAACAGAGACTATCAATTTCATGAATGCACGAACTGGGTAGCCTGAAAGCAGACATCCAAAAATTAGTCAAGCTATGAATAACAGAAGCGATAAGTTGTAGTCGTCCCGCAAACGAGAGGTGCCGTTTTGTCCAACTGCTTATGCGATCCTTAACACGCTCTATGAGAGGCCTGTAATCAGAGGTTGTCATCCGCTTGGTGAGAAGAGGCAGACCAAGGTATCGAACAGGTAGATTGCCTGAAGCAAAGGGGAAAGAGAGAAGGATATCCTCTCTGACCGTGTCACTAACACCTGCCATATACAGAGTAGATTTCTCCAAACTAATCTGAAGCCCAGAAACCGCTTCAAAGTGCTCAAAAATCTGCAAAGTACCCTCAATTGAACTTTTAGTGCCATTTGTAAAAACCAACAAGTCATCAGCAAAACACAAATGTGTTAGCAGCAGTTTTTGACAGTGGGGGTGATAGCCTATGCGTTGCTCCAGAGCTACCTTATCCAACAAATGGGACAGAACATGCATACAAATAACGAACAGATATGGAGATAGAGGACAGCCTTGCCTCAGTCCTCTCGCACTACGGAATAGACCGGCCAGTTCACCATTGACCTGCACTGAGAAAGAGGCTGTGGTGACACAGAGTTCAATCCATTTGATAAACTGCGGAGGAAATCCTAACGCAGAAAGCGTGGAAAGCAAGAAAGGCCATTGAACTGAATCAAATGCACAAGAAAGGCCATATGGGAGTAATAGTGTCTTTGTGATAATCTTTGACCACTTCCGAAGCAAGCAGGACATTTTCCATCAACAGTCTGCCTCTGACAAAAGCGGATTGATTAGGAGCAATGAAGTTTGGGAGTAAGAGCTTCAGCCTATTAGCAATTATTTTCGAGATTACTTTATAAATCACATTGCAGCAAGATATAGGTCGATAGTCTTTCATTTCCTTAGCCTCTGTCTTCTTAGGAATGAGAGCAAGGATTGTTGTATTGACTCCTTTAGGGATGAAACCATACACGAAGAAAGACTGAACTGCGACAATAAAATCTTCCTTGATAATAGACCATGTCTCCCTTAGGAACACCTCAGTAAACCCATCAGGTCCCGGGCTTTTATCTCGCGGCATAGCAAACAACACATTCTTAATCTCTTCTGCAGAAACCTCTCGAACAAGTTGAGACTTGTCAGCCTCCGAACAGCGATAAGGTAGCAGTTCTTTCAATTCCTCCTCAGACATACCTGTGTACTGGGACGGCTTATGAGTAAGGAACTCACGAAAAAACCTCTCTGCTTCGACCTTCAGCCCCTCTTGGGAGTCAATTATCGTACCGTCTGGACTTTGTATCTCCTTAATTGCATTACGCATTTGACGAAGTTTTGCAGCTCTATGGAAAATCTTATTATTGCCATCACCAACCTTTAACCAATGTAACTTTGACCGCTGTTTTAAAAAACGCTCTTCCAATCCCGATAAGTGCATCCATTTGTGGTAAGCAGCTGACTCGTTTCTCATAGCCAACCCAGTGGGGTTCAAGTGTACAGCAAGTTGCAACTTACAGAGCTTTTCAAATGCCTCTCTGGTTTTTTTAGTCAGGTCCCCAAAACGGTTTCTGCTTAACCTTTTAATCTCCGGCTTGAGAGACTTAAGCTTTTTGGAAAATCGAAACGTAGCGGAGGTTGAGTGATATAGTGTTGCAGTGGTATCCCAATGAGCCTGAACCATGGGAAGAAAACTCTTGTCCGAAGCCAGAGCATTAGTGAACTTAAAAGGTTTTCGCGGTTTAAGTTGTTCTGCCCCAATTTGGATTCTACACCTGAGATGATCTGAACATCCTCCTGCCTCAAAAACACCATAAACCTGCGGGAACTCAGTGAGCCATGTATCATTTACCAAGACACGGTCGAGTTTTTTGCATATAAGCTTGGATTCGTCCCTTTTGTTACACCAAGTATACAAAGGCCCATGTGATTGAATATCACTAAGAGAGCAATAGGAGACAACCTCCTGAAAATCCTTCATCCCCACTGGAATAGAAGGATCCGTATCATAGCAAGAATGCTCCTCTGCCTTGAGAATTTCATTAAAGTCACCAAATACCATCCATGCTTTATTAGAGAAAAGAGGTGAGTCGTGATGATGTCTCAAGTCCTCCCACAAAGGCTTTCGATCCGCTGCAAGGTTAAAACCATACACAAAAGAAACAAAAAATTCCTCATCCTGACCGTCCATCAAAACGGAGCAAGTAATCATATGGGGGCTAGTGAAACATGGTGTCAACCGAACCCGTGGACTCCAAACAACCCAAATCCGACCCAGACGGTGATAATCATAATTCGAAATAAAAGACCTCCCTGGAAAAACTTTCTCCACAATCCTCTCAGCCTTTCTCTCTGTAACTCTCGTCTCAATGATACAACCAAACTGAAAGTTAGACTGCATCATCCAATCCTTCACTACAGAATGTTTTGAATCTTTATTAAAACCACGCACATTCCATAGGAAGCTCGACATTCTCCTCCAAAGAAACTTGGAAGCAAATACGCACTACGGCTGTAGAGGTGAGCTGGCACAAATGCGTTTGGTTTACCCACTCCACGCCAAAACATTCTTTTTGCACTTGGTTGGCAGTCCGCATTAGACTCTCAACTGGAGATCGAATTGTGCAATGGTCCCGGGCAGATCTGAGGAACTGTGTCTTCTGCAACAACACCATGGAATCTCGCGACCACTTGTTTTTCTCTTGTCACTTTTGCTCTGAGGTTTGGCAAGCTACTGCAAAGAATATATACAAAACTCGATTCTCCACAAGTTGGCATTCGGTGGTTGTTGCAGCTTGTAGCAACTGGCAAGATCGAAAGATTTGCTACCTAGCCCGTTCTGTTTTACAGGTGACGGTGTATACTCTATGGCATGAGAGAAATGGGAGGAAGCATGGCGAGCCACCGAACCCTGCCTCTCGTCTTATTCAACGAATTGACAAGCAGATCAGAGATCAACTTATTGTGATAGGTCTCATGGGGGATCGGCGTTACGACGATGGATTACTCATATGGCTAGGTTCTAGAATTTGATTTTGTATACTTTTCTTGAACACATAAGAAACTGATGCTTTAGTTGTACCAAAGCTCTCTTTTAAATATAATTTAACATTACATTCAAAAAAAAAAACATCAGAAACTGAAGAAGATTCCACCATGGAGATGACACCGACGGAGACGGCACCGGAAATGGTTACAACCACGACAAACGTAACAGAATTGATAGAAAAAAAAAAGAATTGATAGAGAAGTCGAGGGAAGTGTATGATGAAGAAAAGGAAGAGAAAATACTCCCTCAAAAGAAGCCTGTTCTAGCAGCTCTCGAAGCCAAATCTCTTCCCGCCATCATCAGTGCTTACCTCAAGTACTTAGTTTAATCTTAAGACTTCAATTTTTTTTTCTGAAGCTCTTGTTAATAATTATGATCAGTAGATAATAATTTCACTATCATCTTGTAGTTTTAGATAAAGTATCGTCACAGGCTCGCTTTATATATACTAGTAATTAATATATGTATGTTTAATGTTTATGTGGTTTATCATTCGCAGGAGGTTATGAAAGATCCACAATTAACAGCTGATAGATATACATACGAAGCAGAAGCTATTGCGTGATGGTTTAACACAGGTCATAATACATCACCAATGACAAATCTCAAGCTTTCTCACACCAATCTTGTCCCTAACCGCGCTCTTGGGTCTGCGATTCAGGAGTTGGTTTGAGTCTTCTTGCTTTTCGATCCGGTTTAGTCGTCTATGTTAAAATTTGATATGATTTGATTTATGGACATGATATGAATATATGATAGTTGATAGTTGATAGTTGATACAGGTTTGAAAAATACTATGTGTACTCTTAGTTACTCGAAAACAAAAATATATACATAAAAAAAAAAGAGATAAACGTGCATGAGATGGGCCGAGCTCCGTAATTTTTTTTTTTTTTGTCACAAGAGCTCCGTAATTAAACTGCAACTTAACTTAAGAAAAAAAACTTAAACGGGCCTTGACGAATTACTTTGATAGAAGAGCACATTGAACCGAATACCGATTAAATTGAACTGATTTATTGACTGGTAAATTGTAAACCATATGAACCACAAAGATGAAAGAACCTTTGACGAATTACTTTTAATTTCTTTTTCTTTTCCTTATTACAAAAGCGATTTTGTATTTCTCGGGATATGAGAGATGATTCCGTTATGACGGATTATTAGAATCTTTAGTTAATTTGTACTAATTGTTTAGATTTAATATTTTCAGACTTCGATTTTTTTTTTCTTTTTCTTAAATCTTCAATCGATTAGTCCTTTTGAATCGACAAGTTCAATTTTTTTTAAAAATAAACACACGGTATTACCAGATGGAATTTTCGATTGAAATTGTTCTACATATGGAGTACGGACAAGCAATGTTTGATGTATATGCTTTGTATTTTTTTGGCCAAAAGTATTAGTGGACGTTAGTTGTAACATAAAAAGTTCATGTGAACAAAATCATTAGAATTTTTATGGATAAAATTTATGATTTATACTGTAGTATTATTTTTAGCCCTTAGTTCTGTTATTTAACGTAAAAATTATGAGGCGACTGAGTTTTTGTTTTTTGGTTTTGTTATTGTGTTTAGATGTTGAAGAGCGATTCAGGAAAACCATTGCACATGTAAGCAGAAGAAGTAATTGGAACAATATGTTGTCTATATAATTGTTGGCCAAAACAATATATAACAATTAACATAATGGTGCTGTGGTGTAGTGGTTATCACGTTTGCCTTACACGCAAAAGGTCTCCGGTTCAATCCTGGGCAGCACCATTTCCTTTTATGATTCAAAAAATAATAATAATAATGGTGCTCTAGTTTGTTTATTATTCTCATTTGCGATATGTATATAGGACCCTGTAAATCAAAATAAGATAAGAAAATAAAGAAAAAAAGAAGAAGTAAATAAAACAAAGAAACAATAAAATTCAAGACAATGTAAAATATATAGTAAACAAAAAATATAATCAAACTCTTAAGAACAATATAAAAAAGAAAGAAAATATTTAAGATTTGAGATATGGTGGAGAAGTATGTGGGAATGGTTATTTATAGGATAAAAAGTGATGAAAGTTACATTTCTAAAATAATTAAATTAGAAGAGTTACAATTATAATTAATAGTGTGTTTAAATAAAAATGAATGGAGGAGAAAATGTCTATTTATAATTTATGTAATTTCAGTTAATAATTTAGTTGTAAAGAATGAATTTAAAGTATGCATTAATGTATATGATTAAATGTCCACACAATGCGTGGTTGCATGCATAGTAATTTTTGTTATATTTCTGAATATTTATAAAAATAATACAGTATTTTGTTCTTTTCTATTAACAATAACATAATCAAATAATAGATTTTTTTTTAAGATTGTATTATAGTAAAATTGTATCAAACAAAATGATCAAAAAAATAGTAACCATGTATAAAAATATTATGTATAAATATTCCTATTCAATTTTTAACTTACACATTAATTGGTTTTTTGTAGGGCTGGGCACGGGACGGGTACCCTTGATATAAACTCATACATAAACATCCAAAATTCATATTATTTTGTAAGTGACAAACTAAATTAGTTTTCCTATAACAACATCATATGAACTTCAATCTAAAGATTTTTTAAAATCTCAAGGAAAACTTCTATCGTTTTGGTTTCTCTTTTTTTTACTCATCAATTTAAATTATATTGCTAGATTTCATACTAATAGTTTCATCTTTAGAGGGTTTAATTAGATGGTATATTTTAAAAATTATATTATTTTTCTATATTTTACTCCATTTAAAACATCAAAACAATGTATATATAGATTGTTTTTACAATGATATTTGATTTGATTTTTTTAACAATAACAACAATAACAACAAAAAAAACACAAAACAAAACAAAACAAAAAGATTTGAGATATAGTAGAAGAGGATGAGAGAGTGAAAGAATGAGAGAATAAGAGAATGGGTATTAATAGGAATAGAAGTGATGTAAAATTATATTTAGAAAAATAAAAGTTACAATTCTAATTTATTATGTGTTAATTATATTCTTTTTCTATATATTACTCCATTTAAATTTGAGTGCTAGAAGAGAATATAGAATTAGACATGGATCTTTTCAACCTCATGACCTTGTGGGATGAATAATAAAAGAGTATAAAAATGATTACTTATAAGATGATAATCTAAAATAGACAATGGAGATAAACTTTTTAAAACATCAAAACAATGTAATATATATATCTCTTACAAACTCCAACTATTTAATTTAGAATTAAGCTTTTACAATGATATTTGAATTGATTTTTTAACACATACAACAACAATATCAACAACACCAACAAAAAACACAAAACAAAACAAAAAAAAGATTTGAGATATAGTTGAAGAGGATGAGAGAATGAGAAAATGAAAGAATGAGAGAATGAGTATTTATAGGAATAGAAGTGATGTAAAATTATATTTAGGAAAATAGGAGTTACAATTCTAATTTATTATGTGTTTTAATACAATTAAGTGGAGAAATATAGATAGGAGTTACAATTCTAACTTATTATGTGGTTTAATACACTTGAGTGGAGAAATATAGTTAATGCATAATTTATATAATTTCAGTTTTATATTAAAATGTGAATTAAATGTCATGTTTAAATATTTTTAATTTGTGATTTAAAATAAATAATTTTTTTAATTGCATTGCTAAAGTGGACCAATAAGGAAAAAGTGAAACCTTACTTTTATGTATATGAGAGTATTTATAGGAATAGAAGTGATGTAAAATTATATTTAGGAAAATAGGAGTTACAATTCTAATTTATTATGTGTTTTAATACAATTAAGTGGAGAAATATAGATAGGAGTTACAATTCTAACTTATTATGTGGTTTAATACACTTGAGTGGAGAAATATAGTTAATGCATAATTTATATAATTTCAGTTTTATATTAAAATGTGAATTAAATGTCATGTTTAAATATTTTTAATTTGTGATTTAAAATAAATATTTTTTTTAACTGCATTGCTAAAGTGGACCAATAAGGAAAAAGTGAAACCTTACTTTGATGTATATATATGATTTGGAATTTTCAGTAAGTATATTGTTGGAATTTTTTCTTGCAGGTGTATATGGACGAATTCACATTTCATATTGAATATGCTTGAGGTTAGTTTGTGACATTTCTTCTTTTTGCCACAACTCAAGTCATGTCATGTAAATGATGTAATTTTATAATTTACTTGGCAGGCTTTTGAGCCTTCTCTAGACTTGAGTAAACACATGGGCAAGGGAAAAACAGGAGTACTGTCTATCGAGGTCAGATCACGACATGGAAAGTTTTCTCCTTTATTTCATTTACAAATAACTTTAATTTCTTTTTATAAATGCAGCTTCAAAGGATGGAAGGTTATGATTATTCACACAAGAATCACTCTGCAGACACAAGAATCAATAATAAGACATGTGAATTTGATGGAAGCCAGTTAAATCATGATCATGTCAGTGAAATACCAACTCATATATATGCTTTTATATACCTCAGTTCCTTCCAGGAAACGGGTTTACTATAGTTAGTGCCTTCCTAGTTATAATGTTCCTCTTTTATTTCTTAGGTATCATTTTCATCTCATGATTTGTTGGATTCGTCGTTACAGACACATGTTCCTCTCGTTGATGTAGATAAGGTATGCTTTTTCACTTTACTATGGTTGATGAATGATAGAGTTTACACGCACACCAGTACAACTGCATTTGTTGTGTGTTTTGCTCACCAGTCTATTACATGATATTGTTGTATTCTGACATAGGTTCGCTGGGTACTAAGGAATATAGTTCGAGACTGGGGAGCAGAGGTAACCATATTTTTGGTTGTCATTTTCTTCTGTTAATGTCACATTCTTTCTTGAGAATCATATCGCAACTTTAGCTGTTGTTTTTACTTACAGGGTCAGACCACACGAGATGAATGCCACAAGCCTATCCTTGAAGAGCTTGATTCCTTGTTTCCTGATCGTCAGAAGGAGAGGTACACCGTGTTACTATTATTTGATTGAGCATTTTATTACCTGCTACATTCACTCTGCTTACAAAGTTAATTAACAATATATGATTTTGCAGCACTCCTCCTGCCTGTTTAGTCCCTGGTGCTGGACTTGGACGTCTGGCCCTTGAAATTTCTTGTCTAGGCATGCAATGGAGTATTATTTTTTATTTTATTTTATTTTTTTGTAGCTTTGAGGGCAATGAGGAATGTAATAAATCTTGAACATTGGAACAGGTTTCAGAAGCGTAGGAAATGAGTTTTTATATTACATGATGATATGCTCAAGTTTTATTCTCAATTAGTAAGAGATTCTTACTTTCTTGATCATATTTTATTAATAGCCTCAGTTTCTTGCTTTCAGTTCCAGTTTGAATATTGCTCTGTTTTTTTTTTTGGTCAACAAATATTCCTCTGTTTGTTTTTTTCTCATCAGTACAAAAGTGCCTGATGAGTGGACAGTATACCCCTGGATATACACCAACTGCAATTCTCACTCGGAAGATGATCAACTACGTCCTATTTCTATTCCTGAGGCCGGCCCGACTAACTTTGTTGCCTAAAGCCAATTTTTTTTTTTTTTTGCCCATTAACAAACACTGAGAAAAAAATGTTACAAAATCTGCTACTCCCAAGGTTCGAACTTGTGACAACAAGTTGGGTACTTAACCACTGTACTACTAAAGCGCTTTCAAATATGATGCCCCTTAAATCGTTCATATAATTTGGCGCCTAAAGCCCTTGCTTTACGAGCTTTAGGTCAGGGCCGGCCAGTGCTAGGTATGCATGCGTCTCAATCAACAGGCATTAAGCAATTTGTATTGGTAAAAATTTGTTTATTTCACTTGACTGAAAAAAGTTGATGTAAACTTATTATGTGAGCAGTGTAGGAGTAACAAAAGGTTTCTCTATGTGTTGTGGCGATTTTCTTGAAGTATTCAATGAATCAAGTCAAGCGGGTATGGAAACAGTGACTACTTTCTCTTTTGGTTTAAGCCAACATGCTATATATTGTTCATTCCAAGTACACGACACACACATACACTTGTAATGTAACCAGTATCAGTGAATTTTTCAGGGATGTGGGATGCAGTTGTGACTTGTTTTTTCATCGACACGACTCGTAATATCATCGAGTACATCGAAACGATATCCACAGTCGTAAAGGACGGAGGAGTATAGTTTCTTCTTTACCACTCTTTTCTCAAGGCATTTGATCTATCATTGCTTTGGACTGTCTATATTGATTTTTACATCAGGTTTGGATAAATTTAGAACCTCTGTGTTATCACTTTGCGGACATACTTGGCCTGGAAAATGTAATATATAAGCTTTGGACTTGTCCTACAATCTTGTTAAAAATTTTACATCACAAAATATAATTTTTTTTTTTTTTTTTTGTGTGAATACTTAGGAAATTTCGATCGAGCTAAGTTTGGAGGATGTAAAGAGAGTTGCTTCGCATTATGGGTTTGAGATTGAGGTATAATGACATTATCTTGTTAAGAATATAACGTGACATGTTCGTTCTTTCACACTCAGTGCTTGTTCTACATTTACAGAAAGAAAGAACAATTGACACAACGTACTGTGCAAATCCCCGGTCTATGCAAAAGGTCAGGATTTCATCATCTCTAGTCTCTCTAAGCTCAAACTAATTGTATGTTTCTATAATTGGTTTTTGGATCAAAAGGTGGACTTATTTGTGATGTTGTGTGTTGCAGAACCGCTACTATTCTGTCTTCTGGACAATGAGGAAGAAGTGTGCTATTTAACAACTTAAACCAAACATCCCTAAAAGTCTAAAACTATGTATTCCATTCTGGAGTTGTTTTTGTGTTGCACTTTGGTATGTTTATAATGAATTTACAGTCCGATCTCAAAACATACCCTTTTTTTTTTTTGTGTTGTTAAACTAAATAAACTGTGTTCTCGTTCGTTATCCTTTTGGCTTTTGCTCAGTGGCCACTCGCTAGAACACTCAGTGACATAGTGACAGTGTTTAAGTGTTGACTCATTTTTATTTAAAGCTAAACGAAAACCTTTGACCTCTCTCTCCCCTACACTAGTTACTTGTGAATGTATGAATCACATTAATAATCAAAATTGTAACCGTTTCAGAAGCAAATCAGAAACAGTTTTAGCGTTTGGATTACGTATTTATTTCTCCAATATACTGTACGTTTTTTAATTTTATTATCTAGTACACAAAATGGGCTAAGGCTAGGCCCATTAAGGAATGAAAAAAAAAAGAAACCGTTTCAGCGTATAAGAAGACGAGGACGACCAAACTCCAAAACAAAAGAGCCACCATGTCGGAGACGGAGACGGCGCCGGCACCGGCACCGGGAATAGTCACAGATATGGAGCCGGAAACGCAGACGGCGAGGAAAATAGATGATGAAGAGGAGGAGAAAATACGCCGTCAGAAGACGCTTGAAGAAGCTCTCGAAGCCCAATCTCTCCGCCGCATTATCAGTGCTTACCTCAAGTATATATATTTATTTTCTCTCATCCTTTATTCGGCTTTTACATCGTTTCATACGTGTTACCTGGATTGGCAAATATGTTCATGGAGAATTGTCTGATTGATTTGAATTTCGAATCACAATTCTGGATTGGTACTGTGTTCTTGATTTTTTTTAGTTTAGGGTTTAGTAGTAGTGGTGTTAAGTTATGGGAACTTGATTTTGGTTTGATGAACTTCATGCGTAAATAAGAATACGTCCTACTTTGATTCTTGAGAGAATACTTTTATTTTTGTTTTCTCTAGCTAGTGTAAGGTGAATGCTAAAGGTCATTACTTTTTATTTGTATTTGTTATTTGGTTACATAGTCCGAGATTTGCTGATCAAATTTTGGATTTCACGGTTCGTTTGAAGCCTCCTGTAGAAGTTGGACTTTGAATGTTGTTAGTTTTCTTCTGGGGTTATTCTTGGTTGAGTTGTGCGTTTTGTAATTGTAGGGCGGCTTAGGTTTTAAGGTTCTGCATCATTTACTTTCCTTGTGTTTGGAACTGTTTACAGTTATGCCGAGGCTTCAGAAGAGGATCTGAAAAGATGGGAAAGATCATATCGGAAGCTGTCTCCTGCACACAAGGTAATTTCTGTTGCTTGGTTTCTAGCCTTGAGGAAATGTGATATATGATTATTAGAGAGATAGTAGTAGCATGTTTCTACTAAAAATGTCTTTAAATGTGGTTTCCCATAGTTGCGTCTAGAGGAAAATGGAAGTTCTTGTTTCTGTTCAGTTTGTTCTTTGTTGTGTTACCAAATTGATATTATATGTTAATGATCTATTTCTGTAGCATAATTTACAATATGAAATGCTTACGATGCATAGCGGTTTAGAGATCACCAAATGATTTCAAGTCAAGTTGAAATTTTTTGTTTGCTTATAGTTGTAAACTTATAATAGAACTAACGAAATTCAGTGATGCCTTTTTTCCTTGTCCAGGCATTGGTACCCCATTTCCCTATGAAGTTTCAAAGATTAAGAAAGTAAACTCTAAAACCAGTAGATGTTTCTTTTTTTCTTATAGTTGCTTCAAACTTCACATACGATTAGTTGCTTCTTGAAGATTCCTGATGCTGCTAAACGTTTTCATTAACTTTTGTAGTTAAAAATGATATTTTTGTTACAATAATGATATGCCCTGGAGAGATTGAGGTTAGGGACAATCTAAACGTGTTACAAGCAAGTCCTTGGAGTTGGCATTACTGCATTTCATCCTTTCATATTTTTCAACACTGTTTTACATATATCTACTACTCTCTGAAAGTTGGACTAATTAAGTATTGATTTCCTAAGTTTTATGAGTTTCGTGGCTCTTATAATTCTTCTTTCTCATGCTTGCACACTAAACTTGCAACTATAGTTGAACTTGAATTATTTGTATCATGTCTGTGTTTTTTCCAGATATCATAAGCATAGTCTTATTTAAAAGGTTAGTAAGTTGTTGGAATTTGTTGTTGCAGGTGTGTATCGGCGAATTCACTTTTCATAGATAATATGCTTCAGGTCAGTTGCAGACATTTCTTCCTCTAATTCCCTTGGTGTTTCAGTTACTTCATGCTACTTTTTTGGTTAATGATTCGTAATTTTAAATGGAAATGCTTGATATGCTAGAAAATCTACAATTTATGTCATGTAATAATGTAATTCATAATCACTTGGCAGGCTTTTGAGCCACCTATAGATTTGAGTCAGGAACTTGATGGTTGTGAAGACTCAAATTTAGAATGTGCTCCACATGAGAAATATACTCTAGATGAAAGGCACGACTCTTCTTGCCAGCCGGTCTTGACCAATAGTTGTACATATCAGGAGGAAAGCAAACACATTCGTGAGCCAATAGCAGGAGTGTCTATTGAGGTCAGATCAAGTCATTGGAACTTTACTCTTTTCATCTACAATCTATAAATTTATTTGTATTAATGCAGGAGCTTCAAAGGAAGGAAGCTCATGATCATTCTCCCAAGGATCACTCTGCAGACACAAAAATCAATAATAAGACATGTGAATGTGATGGAGGCCAGTTAAATCATGACCATAGCAGTGTAATGCGAACTCAGAACTCATATACTCTTATACCTCAGTTCCTTCCAGAAAACGTGTTGACGATGACTAGCATTGCCCAGATTCTTTAGTTATTATATCAGTTATAATAGATCTTTAAAGAATCACATGAATATTTTCCTGATATTCTTGAATTTTACCTGGTAGTCTATATTCAGACACGTTCTACTGTCAAGCATAGGCTTTGTTGTGTATAATTTTGGATCATACTCCATGACTATGAAATTTTCATAATTCATCTTTTTTTTTTTCTAATTCTTATGGTCCTCTTTTCTTTCTTAGGTATCATTTTCGTCCCATAATTGGTTGGATTCATCGATACAGACACATGTTCCTTTAGTTGATGTAGATAAGGTATGCTTTTTCACTTTTTTTTTGGCTGATAATATTTGCTTTTCTCACTCCTAGATAGTTAATAATTGTATAAGAGCTTTGGTAGTGTGAGATAGTATTGTAAGGCATCCTTTTAATATCTATTCTCAATCTCTATAAGTTCCATTAGGCAGTTTGGAAATATGGGGGTTTCGGTTTCCTCATGTAAATTTGCATTTGGAGATGAATCCTGTTGAGCATAAATACACCTTCTTACACGTTTGCATATGCACATGATAGAGGTGATATGTATACCAGTACAATTGCATATGTTTGTTGCGTTGTTGTGTGTATTTCTCACCAAGCTATACTTTAAAATTTTCATTATTTTGTTGTTTTCTAACACAGGTTCGTTGTATAATACGAAATATAGTTCGAGACTGGGCAGCAGAGGTAGCCATACTTTTGTTTGTCATTTTATTCTGAAAATGATTTACTTGGATTCTTTCTTTAATTTTATATTAAATTTTGTGGTATATTCTTTTTACTCACAGGGTCAGAGAGAACGAGATCAATGTTACAAGCCTATCCTTGAAGAGCTTGATTCCTTGTTTCCTAATCGTCAGAAGGATAGGTACACCGTGTTACAGCTATTTGTTCCTGACTTTTGGGTCTCTGACCTCATATCAATGCATTCTGAGTTTGTGGAAAAAGTACTTTTGTCTTTACTATTCAATATCCAAATCTGGTGGCTTGTTGTCTGATCCACAAAGTCCCGTTATAGAGACTTGACTAAAGAGACAGGACGAACTGAATAATTTGATTGAACATTTATAGTACCTGCTACATTCACTCTGCTTACAAAGTTAACAATATATGATTTGCAGCACTCCTCCTGCCTGTTTAGTCCCTGGTGCTGGACTTGGACGTCTGGCCCTTGAAATTTCTTGTCTAGGTATGCAATGCAGAAGTAATGTTTTTGTAGACTTGATGATAATAAAGTATTTAACAATTCTGTACCCTTGAGCAGGTTTCATATGCCAAGGAAATGAATTTTCATACTACATGATGATATGCTCAAGTTTCATTCTTAATAAGTAAGATTTTCTTACTTATACATTATCTTTTGTTGAGATATTTGGTCATCCATTTGCTTCAGAAAAATAGAAATCAATTTATTCCCAATTCAGTAATTCGCATTATTTTATTTTCCCATCAGCTAACCTCTAAAATTCAAACTGTTTTTCTAAATTGCTTTTGGAGAGTCCGCTATTTGATATCTTCTGTGACGTATCTCTAACTTTAGTTAAGGTAGTTTTTAAGATTTGAGTTTTCCTCATCTTGTTATTTTTGTTTGTTTTCATCAGTACAGAAGACCCTGGTGAGTGGACTTTATACCCCTGGATACACAGCAACTGCAATTCGCTTTCTGACAATGATCAACTTCGCCCTATTGCTATTCCAGATATTCATCCTGCAAGGTATGCTTTATCGAACCACAAGACTCATCTATGGGTTTTGGAATGTGTTGGTAGTTTTAGGTATAAAGACTTATCTATTTTCCTCGTAAAAACACAAGGGAATTCAGCCAAAAGGGATTAAGCAACTTGAATTGGTGATTTCATTTATGTCACTTTACTAAAAAGGTTTATGTAAACATTTTGTGAGCAGTGCAGGAATAACAGAAGGTTTCTCAATGTGTGGTGGTGATTTTGTTGAAGTATACAATGAATCAAGTCATGCAGGTAAGAAGAAACCGTGGCTACTTCCTTGTGGTTTTAAGCCAATACACCATTCCTTTTTTTTTTAATTGTAACCGTTAATACTGAATTTTCAGGAATGTGGGATGCAGTTGTTACTTGCTTTTTCATTGACACTGCTCATAACATCATCGAGTACATTGAAACCATATCCAAGATCTTAAAAGACGGAGGGGTAATTTACCTGTCACATTCTTTCCTTTCACCATTGATCCTTTTTCTTTCTCCTTTGATCTTTTTTTCTTCTTTGCTCCTGACATATCTTAATTAATTTTCCATCAGGTTTGGATAAATTTAGGACCACTGTTGTATCATTTTGCGGACACATATGGCCACGGAAATGTAAGCATTGGACTTGCCCTATGATCTTGCCATAACTTAGATATCACAATATATTTCTTGTTTCTCCTTAGGAAATGTCAATCGAGTTAAGTTTGGAGGATGTAAAGAGGGTTGCTACACATTATGGATTCGTGATTGAGGTAATAATCTACTCTATGATAATGACATGTACCTAAAATTAAAAATCTCATGTTCTTCCACACTCAGTGCTTGTTCTTACATTTGCAGAAAGAAAGTACAATTGAAACAACTTACACTACAAATCCCCGGGCTATGATGCAGGTCAGATTTTTCATGTCCCTCTGGATTTGATTATCTTTATTCTTTGGAATTCCATTATCTGAATCTATATTTGGGTGGTTGATTTCGGATCAAAAGGTGGTTTAGTTTGTAATGTTGTGTGTGTTTGTGTGTTGCAGAACCGATACTATACTGCCTTCTGGACAATGAGAAAGAAATGTGCAATAGCAACAACTTAACAAACTTTCTTTGTTCAAAAAAGAAAAAAAAAAACTTCATTCTGGACTATTTGTTGCATCTGAGGGTTTTTTTATTTTTCTTTTTCGTTTGGTGAATTAGTGGTCCAATCTAAAAACTCGCTATTTGTTTTGTTGTGTTATACTAACAAATTATGTTCTCGATTTATGAATAAAAAAGATTTAATTAGAAAAATGGACACTTTTTCATTGAATAATTTGTAAAGTAGGCACTTTATAAAATATATTTGTGAAATAGACATTTTTCTCTCTCTTCTCTAATACAGTTCTCTATTAGAGAGACAATTCAATAATTGACTCATTTAACCTTTTGTGCAAACATAAATATCCCACAAAAAAATATTTGTACAATGATACTTTATTTCTTTCTTTTTATTTTTTATCTTTTTAACTTTTTAACTTGATTTTATTATTAATTTATACAAAATAATTATAGAAATTCCTCAAAATACCATAATTAAGTTTTTTTTTCTAAAATACCACATTTTAATTATTTTTTCCAAAAACCACATAAGTTTTATTTTCAAAAATATTAAAAACACAAAAAATTGTTTTTAAGGATGTAGAATTTATTTGTTAGGTTTGGGTTTACAATTTTAAATTTAGAGTATAGTCTTTAGGGGTAGAATTTAGTGTTTAGGATTTAATGGTTAGTTTATAATATTAATTTACACTTTGATATTAATCTTAAAAATACCACATTTTAAGTTTTTTCTCCCAAAAAACCACAAATTTTTTTTGCAAAAAACAACATAAGTTTTATTTTCGAAAATACGACAAACACAAAAAAAGTTATATTTAAAGATGTAAAATTTATTTTGTTAGGTTTGGGTTGACAATTTTATATTTGGGATATAGTCTTTAGGGGTAAGGTTTAATGTTTAGGATTTAATGGTTAGTTTATAATATTAATCTACACTTTGATATTAATTTTAAAAATACCAATTTTATATTAGGGGTATAGTCTTTAGGGGTAGACTTTAAGTTTTTTTTCAGAAAACTACAAAAGTTTTATTTTCCAAAAATAACACAAACACAGAAAAATGATTTTTAAGGATGTAGAATTTTATTTATTTACACCAAACCAAGATGGTATACTAAATTCAGTTGGTACACCCCCAACGCAGATGGTACACCTCAACGCAGATGATACACCAAACCTAAATGATACACCAAAATAGCATTATTTGACATATTACAATATTTTAAATTAATTTTTAGATTTTTTTAGGTTTGGGTTCTATATTTTATATTTAGGATATAATTTTGAAGGAGTAGAGTTTAGTATTTAGAGTGTATGGTTTAATTGTGAAATTTTTTAATTAGATGGTACACCAAACCTAAATGGTACACCCAACCCAGATGGTACATCAAGCTTGAATGGTAAACCAAACCAAAACTTGAATGGTAAACCAAACCCAAACTAGTTGATATACCAAACCTAGATAGTATACTAGATCTAGATGATACATGAGATTCAGATGGTACACCAGATTCAGACGGTACACTATACCCAAATGATACCTCAGAGCCACATGGTACACTAGACCTAGATGGTACACCAGACTCATATTGTACACCGTCCATCATAGCCACATCGTATACTAGACCCAGATGGTACACCAAATGTAGATGGTATACTAGACTCAGATAATACACCAAATTCAGACTCTTCTCCCTCTTCTCGTCTTAGAGGTCGGCCCATGGTAAAACGTCCCATTAACGTGGAAGAGAAAAGTCTTAGTGACAGATCATTTTCTTCTAGCACGGTGACAACACCATGGCTGCGTGTGATCGAAAATCAAAGATCAACTACTTCCGTGGAGCCAGTACTACAAAACCCTAATTTTGATTCAAACTCTTCTCCCTCTTCTCGTCTTAGAGTTAGAGGTCGGCCCATGGTAAAACGTCCCACTAACGTGGAAGAGGGAAGTCTTAGTGACGGATCATCTTCTTCTAGCACGGTGACAACATCATGGCTGCGTGTGATGATAAAAAAACAAAGATCATTTACTGCCGTGGTAGAAAAACCTAATCTTGATTCAGATTCTTGTCGGTCTTCTTGCGTTAGAGTTCGGTCAAAGGGAAAACAACCCGTTGACATGGGAAAGAAAAGTCGCAAGAAACGTAAGGTTGAACGTGGTTTAGATGTGGAACCCAAACAAATGATTCCACCGGAGTGGCTTTTAGACGTGATGAGGAGAGAAGAGAACGGCTATAATCCAAAGCTGATCTCAACAAGGAAACTGTTTGCGAGTGATCTCAACAAACAAAAAGCACGCCTCTCAGTCCCTTTTCTGCAAGTGCATAATCCAGACTTTTTGACAGAGCAGGAGAGAATACACATACATGAAAATGCGATCGAGCTTCGTGAGGAAGGTGTGAGTGTGGATTTGGTGGATCCTAATATGAAAAAACATGCCCTTGATTTGAGGAAGTGGAATATGAATGGAAACTGGTATTATTCCTTTTGTAAAGATTGGAACCATGTACTTGAGGCTAATAAGTCGTTCGAGGTAAACGACGTCTATCCTCTCTGGTCTTTCCGATCTGGAAATGGAAAACTCTGTTTTGCTCTTGTCCCTTCTGATCAGGAGACAAGTTCCAGCCACGGAGGCGGTTCTACTTCGGGAGAATCTGGCCGTGATGGCGCTTCTACTTCCGGGGAATCTGCTCAGATACCATTACCCGTTAATCATCCTTCGCCTCCGGCCGGCAAGAGAGATTCTAGCCACTCCAGCCAAGGTTGTTCAGGAGAGAGCAGCTCTCGTTCTTCCTAATCGTACTCTGCTTATTGCTTAAGACACAAGTAAAAAGATTTTAGTTTTCAGGCAATTGTGCATAGGCTATGCGGCATAGCCTTTTGTTTTTCTTTTCCTTGTAGTGACATAGTGAGGTTTTGTCTCAGATGGTTTAGGATTCAAGCTTATGGAAATTAGTTTGGTCACTATTTCTATCTTTGAATTGATGATGTTGTTTTAAATATGGCTTAATTAATTTCCTTGCGCCAGTACGGGTCAAAACATGTTGACATAGCTCTTAATCTTAAAAGAAACATGCTACGTACTTGATACTTTCTCAAGTTTGTTGACCCAATATAAAGTTACTCACTAAAACACTATAAATAATCTCACACAAATTCTCCATTCTAATACAATCCGTCTTGAATGCCGCCGTACGTAGTGCTGTATTTTTGAAGGCCTCTTTAGTTCTTCTGTCCATATCTAGCAACGGACTAATCACATGCCCATTTCATCTCCAAACGTTGTTTGCAGAAAGGAAAACGGAGAAAAAAAAAAAACTAAAACACGTTGGCCAGTTTTTAGTTCGATCAAACTATATATAAGATCTATACTGCTTGCTATATTAGTTGTTGCCTCAAGATCATCTATGTAAAGAAGAAAATTAATCATCCAAGTGTTTGAACTAAAACGAGTATATGGGATATGAACATTGGAGGGGTCTCTATGGTTACCAAATAGACAGACATGAGTAAATGGAGATCATATCATCATTATCATCATATATACGGTTATATATGTGATCTTTAAAGGTTGTTTGCAGATGAATTTGTTATAGACGTAATCGTAATGCTTTCAGATTTGACGTAATGCATACGCTTGTCCTGTGCATTTAGATTATCATTTAACCATAGCTTTTGGGTAAATTGGGAAATAGACTTGGCTTTCTTAATACAATCTTTTGCGTTAGCGCGTTATATCATCTTCTTTTTATTTTTCTAGCTAGGTGCAACTATCATAGTATTACTTTTTGGGTACCTAAAGCAAATACGTGTGATACCCACAACGCAAATACGTGACGAATATAAATTGCATTAACTGCATTGGTCGGTTCGGTTCACCAAATAACCAAACTTCTCTAACGTTGCTCCTCTTAACTTATTTGGAACTAGATTAGATACAGTAATTAAATCACAGCTTGCGATTACATTCTCACCTGATATGAAAACCAATACTTAATTTCCTTTATAAGAAAAAAATTCCATGTGCACTCTCGAAAATAAAGTTTTCGGATATAATATTTTTGGAAAAACGATCTGTATCCCCCAAAAACTTTCATATAGCACCACATCCACCCAGATTTTAAATTTCGATCTCTGTCCCCCCAACTCGTAAGTTTCAGTCCATTATCCCTCTAATTGTAAAGTTCGAAACTTCTGTCCACACATTATACTAAATCGTGGTTTATCATTAGTTTACTGTTCCGGAAAATACATTAACCGCGTGCCAACAAAATAAAACCGAATTAACCCAGAAATCAACCCAGATCGACCCGATTCAACCCGTTAAACAATACCCATTTATCATAAAATCCCCAAAACAAAAAAATCCCCAAATCGAAGAACCCTAGAAACGACAAAATCTCAATTTCCATGGATTCGAATGAGCTGGAGACGAATCAGATAGTCGTTCATAACGAGGTTACTGCTACTGCTACTGGGTCTGTTCCGCCAGAGGAAGGAGGAGAAGGTCAGCCGATCCAAGACGATGAACCCGACGATGAAGATCCAAGAGAGCGAGACACGTTTGAAATCGATAAAGCCGTAGTGGAGTTTATAGACGAACCATCGATCGTTCATGATGAGTATCCGGACAGTTCAAGTGATGAAGATGATGAAGCTTGCCGGGAGAGAAAGCGGAACAACATCAGAAAAGTAGATGGGACTTTGTACTATCACCAGACATTCTTCAACGCCATTGCATTTAAGGAAGCTGTACTCGGCCATGCTCTGAAGACTGGATGCAACATCGCACAATACAGGTATGATAAAACCAAGATTGGGTTTAGATGTGCCGGAGATGGATGTATTTGGCGCATATATTGTGCAATCACGAAGAAATGTAGGAGGTGGAGGGTGAATAAGTACATTGATAAGCATACATGTAATCCAAATGGAGATTGTGATATGTTGAAGGTTCTTGTTATCTCTAGGTTGTTTCTAGATCAAATCAGAGAAGAACCCGAGTATTTCATGCCAATGAAGATAGAATAAACCATTAAAGCGAAATGGAAGATCACTGTATCCAGGCCTCAATGTCAAGCTGCAAGGAATAAAGCATTGATATGGATTGAGAAAGAGTATGATGAGCAGTTTGCAAGGCTCCAAGATTATGCGGCTGAGATACGAGAATCAAACCAAGATTCAACTGTTGAAGTTAACACTGTGACTAACGATGCAGGAGAAGATGTATTCAACAGCTTCTATGTCTGATTTGATGTGCTCAAGAGAACATGGAAATATACTTGTAGGCCACTAATAGGTTTAGATGGAACTTTCATAAAAGGTAAAGTTAAAGGTCAGTTGTTGGTTGCTTTAGGTAGAGATTCAGATAATGCTATCTACCCAATAGCATGAGGGTGTGTACAAGTAGAAAACATAGTAAATTGGTTGTGGTTTGTGAGGAAGATCAAGGCTGATTTGGGACTAATGGATGGTGATGGTTATATCATAGTCTCTGATCGCCAAAAGGTAATAAACATTCTGATTTTGGGTTCATTGCTAATGTGTTGTATTTATTCAGTTATTAACCTCTTGCTTTTTTTTTCAGGGACTCATCCGAGCTGTTGAGTTAGAGCTACCAAAGGTTGAGCATAGAATGTGTGTCCGACACATTTATGGCAACTTGAAGAAAAGTCATGGGAAAGATAAAGAGATGAAGAAGTATGTCTGGGATATTTCATGGAGCTACAATGAGAAGGATTTTGAAGCAAACATGATCAAGCTTCAAAACTACAGTGAGAATGTCTGGCGTGATGTTGTAAAGTCGAAACCAAGAACTTGGTACCGCGCGTTCTACAAGCAAGAGAACTTCTGTGAAGATGTTGAGAATAACTCAGTCGAGTCATTCAACAACTCCATTTTGAAAGCCAGAGACAAAGCATTTGTGCCAATGCTTGAGACCATAAGGAGACTTGCGATGGTCAGGATTGCGAAGAGATCTGCCGAATCTCATGGTCACAATGGGAGATGCACGCCATATGTGTCTAAGTTCCTTGCCAAAGAAATTGAGAAAGATTCAGAATGCCAGATAAGAAAGAGCACAAGCGACATTTACGAAGCTACACTTAGTGGAATTTCTCATCGGGTAAGCTTAACTGAGAGGACTTGCACTTGTCAGAAATGGCAAATTGGTGGCATTCCTTGTGAGCATGCTTATGGAGTCATGATTAATAGGAAGTTTGACGTTGAAAACTATGTGTGTTTCTGGTTTCGGACACCTATGTGGAGGAGGAACTACACAGAAGGCTTTGTTCCACAAAGAAGACCTGCTTATTGGCCATCTACCAATCTCCCTAATGTGCATAGACCACCATCACCACCGCAGCCTGGGAGGAAGAAAGGAAAGGAGAGTAAGAAGGACAAAAAGAAGAAAAGAGGACCAAATGAGTCTCCTTTGAAAAAAGCACCTAAACAGTTGAAAAAGATAATGCATTGTGGTATATGTGGTGAAGCTGGTCACAATTCTAGGTTTCACTAAGAAGAAGAAGTCTTCTAAACAGGTTAGTATGTGTAGTTTTCTATCTATTATGCTTTATCTTCAATATTATGTGAAACTGACCTTTATTTTGCTTCATCTTGTGTCTTAGACATTTGAACCAGAGACTGTTCTATGTACTCAAGGCACTTAAGGCACTCAAGTGGAACCGTTTCAAGGAGTTGTGATGTCTCAAGGATGATCTATCAAGGATGAAGGAAGGATGAAGGATTAGAAACTGTTGAATGGGTTTGGTTTTTGTTTTCCCATCTGATTAGAGTATTTAAATCGGCTAATGTAATTGGGTTTGAACCAGTGATGCATAATTGTCTCTGTTTTAGGATGTTATTAACTCGGCTTATGTGTTGGTTTTAGGATGTTTAACTTGCTTATGTATTGGTTTCCCATCTGTTTTTTGTTATTTTGTTTCTTCTTATTTTGGTATCTCCTTTCTAAAAAAGGTTAATAACAAGATGACAAGAAACATATCATAACACATAAAAGAGTACACAACAAGAAGAACATAACAACAACACAATACATAACAAAACCAACAACTACAAGCCAATTAAACTATCACTTTACTCAAACCAATCATGATCATACAACCTACAATTACAACAATCATTATTTTCTTCAGATTTGTTTTGGTTTCCGACAGTTCTTCTTATACCCTCTCAAAAATCTCTTTCTCTAGCTTCATTTGCATCCTCTCAAAAACCATCTTTTGGTGATCCATACTCTCTGTTGTAATCTGGGACACTGTTTGTTCAAGTACAGCCATTCTGACAGCCAATCTCTCGATCTCATCTAACAATGCTTCGTCAATCCACTTAAAATTGTGGTTATCATCAATGAGCTACAAAACACATAGAATTAGAGTGAAATTTTGCTAGAAACAATCCAAAAATCAAACACATTACCTTAAGTGATGCAGCATAACGACAACGATAGTAACGGCGGTATGGATTGGCAGCGGACTTTGAAATCAACGCCATGATACTAGCTCCACACCAACACGTCTTCGGTACACCCAAAACTCTTCTTCTCTGTTGGACATTGGATGTTCCACTCGAAGCTCCAGATGAATTACTCATAGCAGAGCAAAGGAGAGCAAAATTGAAAACTAGGGTTCTTAATCTTTTTAATTTCGGGATTCTTCTCAACGGTATATATTTCGAGATGTGAATAACTCTAATCGGGTCGTGAATAACTCTAATCGGGTAGTGAATAATACTAACCGGGTCTCAATTCGGTTTACCGTTTTTGGTTTTTGGTATCGCATTGGTTTTATGTGATAAACCACGATTTTAGCATTCTATGGGAACATGGGTTTCGAACTTTATAATTAGGGGGAAACTGGACTGAAACTTATGAATTGGGGGAACATAGATTGAAATTTAAAAACTGGGTTGATGTGGTGCTATATGAAAGTTTCTGGGGGGATACATGTCGTTTTTCCAATATTTTTTAACGGAAAGGAAAATAGTAAGTTGTATAAACCTGAAAAGAAACTATTTTCAGAATAAAAACATGTAGCTACTATTCTGTCTACATTGTTAAGTTGTTTAATAGTCAACATTGTGACTTGTGAGGGTTAATTAGTTGTACTATTCTTTCTTTTTCTTAACATGCAAATATTCCTACAGAGAAAGAACAAAACTTTTTTTGCTTTGAGAAAGAAAATAAACTATTTATCAAACAAGTAAAGGAATAAAGGCATGCTGAATTTATATTCTAATTTAATTAAAAGCAATATTTTTATATAGAGATACAAGATCAAAACACATATATATGTGATCACATTAATATATAGTTTCTTGAGTAATAAAACTTCTCCAATAGTAATGATCCTAAACTCCATATCTGGATTACCTATAGAGGCTTTTTTTTTTGTTCTAAACTATTTAATAGGCCATTAATTAAAAAAAAAGAGTTTATTAATCACAAAGAAGTGGAGCAAAGTAAAATAGATCAAAAGGAAAAAAAACCAACTTGCATTGTCTTGTTTTTATTTTGGCGCGAATGGTTATAATTATTTGTTAAAGGAAGTGCAGTGAGTCGAAATTTATAGCTAATATATATAATGAATTGTCATTTTCACAAACTGTTTGATGACCCGTTGCCATATATGTTATATGCAAAAGAAGCTTGCGTTATATAAACATTACGGCTAAAATCTGAAGCTACCGCGAAACCATCCAAATTTTGACACGTTATCATCCACTACTATTTTTTGTTTTGTTATAACAATTATGCTGTCTTCATCATTTCCAACAAAACATTCTTCGGGAAAAACCAACTCAAAATCTAATTTTACAATTATTTTATTTTTCATCACCAATTTTACAATTTTCATATCGTTGTGGTGTTATATTATTTTTTACAATTAAATATAATACTTTTAAATAAAAAATATATTCAGTTTTCTAAAATATTAAAATTAATATTATTATTCCTTGTATGGGTGAGTAAAATAATCTAGTTATTCTTAAAATTATTTAATGTTGATTTACACTAATTTTTTTTCAAAAAGGATGCTTCGTAGCCGTTTTCGTGCATCATCGTTGATTCGTTGGGGTTGGAAGGAGACTTAGCAACCAAACTAATGCTATCTGACGGTCCTCTCACGCGGTTCTAACAAACCGACCTTCTTAATCATATCTCTCCTTACCTATATATACACATGACTATATCTTCATTTACAAATATCATTCGATTCGTATCATTTTCATACATATAGCTCTTTACATACGACTGTCCTCTACCGCCGCCTTTTCAAAGAGATTCTATACAATTTGTTCGAAGATGAGCCAATACAGCCAAAACCAATCAGCAGGTTTGTTTATACGTCTTCTTTACAAATTAAGAATCATGTGTTATAGATTTATGGTATAAAACTAATGTGAAATGATCTGTATATATAAATTATAGGAGCTTATCCTACGCCGCCAGTGTCTACTGGTCCCTACGTGGCACCGCCACCTCTCGGTTACCCTACAAACAATACGAGTTATGTAACAGCGGCTCCGGTCGAGACAAAGTCCAAGGGTGATGGATTCTTGAAAGGCTGGTTAGTTTCTGATCTCTCTCTCTCCTTTGAAAAACTTTAATTTTTTTTTTTCAGTAACTGGCCCCGCTCGTTTGGTTATATTACGAACCGGATCGGTTATTTTGTGTTGAAACTTAAAAATATTGAGAAATAATTTTTGTTCTTCTAATAATGTAGTCTTGCGGCCATGTGTTGCTGTTGTGTCCTCGACGCCTGCTTCTGAGCTCGGAGGAATTCGACGGTTTCTTTGATATTCGTGCAAATTAATTTATCATTGTATTTTATCACATTTGGACTTCATATTTGTTGATTCAATTCTATATTACTCTTTGGTTTGTAATTGCGGAATTTCTTATCTTAATATATCAGTTTTTTTTTCTTTATAGTTATTACATCATAATTAACATCCATAAACCATATTCTAGATTGACTTTATTACTGGTTAATTTAGTCAACCTGAACTAGATATCAATATAAGAAAACTATATATATTAAGCCAAATTAAGAAACAGAATATAAACTAGAGGTGAGATTACAAACACTGACAAATACGATGTGTATATTCCGATATACCCTGAAAG
The DNA here is from genome assembly GCF_030686135.1 of Camelina sativa. Classification (NCBI taxonomy): domain Eukaryota; kingdom Viridiplantae; phylum Streptophyta; class Magnoliopsida; order Brassicales; family Brassicaceae; genus Camelina; species Camelina sativa. Next base: position 3,896,718 of record NC_141886.1, on the reverse strand, counting down.
TGATCACTAACACAAAAATCGAAGGCAACTCCGAAAAAAAGAGAAGGACGATTATGGTGAAATGTATGAAGCCAGATCAAGCTGTTATCCTCTTGCAAGGACGATAGGCCGGTAAAATTAAAGGCGGTGATCGTTAAATCCTTCGCCTACGGACTTATTGTCTCGCCGCTGGATTGAAGAAATACCTAAGCAAAGTCATCCGCAAACATAGTCATATATATTTATAACTTTTTGTTGTGAAAGATACTTAGTCAAACTTTATTGTAAAAATATATACATGTGATCTTTAAAAACGGGTGCAAAAAGATGCTTGCGAAGATACGTACGTTCAAATTGACACGTGAACAATAATTAATGTAGTCTTCAATCTTCATCATCAATTTCGACAAAAACCAACTCAACTTAATTTTACAACTTTACTTCATCACTTTGAACAAGTTTACTATTTCTCCTTATTAATAAGATTTTTGTTTTTTTGGTAGAAAAATATATTCAGTACGAAATACTACTATACAACTTTCGATATCACTAATTAAGATATAAAACATTTTTTCATTTCTTTGTTGTGTTTTTGAAATACTATATATACAACTTTCGATATCACCAATCCCACACTAAATTCCAAACACAATAAAATATGTCTTAAACGGCGTAGAGTTGTGTTTTTGAAGGCCCTTTAGTTCATCGGCCACATTTATGAAGAGCCAATCCCGTGAGTCCGTGACCATTTCATATCCAAATTTTCGTTGTGGCAGAGAATAAATTTTGTATCCACCCATGCAAAACTGTCAACTGCTGTCAAGTCAAAGTAATTTTGCAATCATCACTGCAAGAGCTTGCGCGGTACATCATGTTTTATTCTGCGGGTCATCAAATCATCACGTCCGTACGTACGGTTTGTGCGATCTTTGAATATTGCTTCCCTGAATAAACTAGACGTTTTTTTTTTTGAACAACCGAATAAACTAGACGTTATGTTTTCAGATTTGACGTAATTGAATATGGTCAAACTTGTGCATGAGAATGTGTCGTATTTTTTTTTTTTTTTTTTTGAATAAAATTTTGGAATACTGTATGTCGTATTGACTTTTAGCTTTCTATATAAAACTTGGCTACATGTTACATTAATTATGCTCTTCCACTTGGGGTGAAATGCATACCGCGTTATACATGATCACTTTTTTTTTTCTTTCTTTTTTTTTTTTTTTTTTTTTTACAACATGATCACTTTCTTTTATTACTTTTACTAGATTTGGATCCGTGTTACAGCACGGATTGAAATACATTTCATTATTTTTAAAATATTATATATGTAATTGTTGATAATATTATTTGGATGCAACTTATGCAAACATTTTTTTATGGTAAATATCACTTATGGAATGTAAATCTATTATGTAAGTCTTATATTGTTAATTTTAACCCGTGCTAGAGTATATAAAATTATTAACTCGTGCTAGAGTGTGTCCAGCAGCTTCCGTGCTAGAGTATATAAAAATTTAACTCGTGCCAGAGTATGTAAGTCTTATTATTATAATATAAATAAAATAATTTCAATCTGTGCTCAAGCACAGGTCCTAATTTTTATTGAACGTTGTGGTTTATTAAAAAAATCTATAGAAAATAAATTTGTAATATTGTGTTTAAAAATCTTTGGAAACAACCTGATATAGGACTAAAATCTTCCGAAAATACAGTTTGGAATATCCATGATTTTG